>NC_051322.1:5780264-5950264 GCF_015220235.1 Choloepus didactylus | reverse complement strand
CTCAAACTAAGGTAGCATTATGTGTAAGAGTCATAAATAAACCAGTAGAGGGCAACATTATGTTATTGTAATATAACTGTTGGGGTAAGTTTTGTAATTTAAACAATAGAAAAGCTTTTTAGGGGTGGGTGCTATTTTTTCTCCCATTTAGTTTCATATTACAAGTTCACAAGTTGCATCCTTCCTTGGTCTGAAAAGTCAAAACAGTGAACTATTGGTGAAAGTCTTTCATAAATGAGAGTCGATATGGAGAACACATTTTAGTGCCTCCTTTGATAAATTCACAGTTTCCTCAATTCCAGCCACCTCTTCATATTTAGGGTATATTAGAGGTTCATTATTGATCATTAGTATGTTTGGAATAAATTTATGCTTACTTTTTGAATCAGTCCTGTCAGTTCTGAGTGAAAATATTCGATAAAAACAAGGCTGTTGTTATTAAAGATTAGCAGACATGGATTGGTAGAAAAAATGCAAACTCCAAAGATTTGAGATATATTAACTAAGTTATAATTTGGAGTCCACATCCTTTGTTCTGTGTTTAGATTTTGTAAAGTTAAATTTTGGGGCTTGTGTGACTTGATTTCATTGAACCCATCAACATAGCCCTAGTTGGCTGCAGCAGTGAGACTGATGTCATTGCAGTTCTTCTGAGTATGTGCTTTTCCAGTCACATTAGCTCGTGACATTGAAATTCTGTGAATTTTCTGTGAAATTTTCTCATCTTGGCTATTATAAATTATACTATTTTAGTTGCAAGAGATTTCATGTTGAATCATTTTAACAGTTTATTCAAGATCATATTCTTTAGTTTTCTATGTCTTGAGTAACAGAAGTTTACCATAGCTATTAAACCTGCCATTTGCCAACCAAAGTTACTAATGTTGGTTTTTGTTTAAGGATCTGGAAAAATCTTGGGGCATTTTTTGGCGGGAGGAGGGGGCTTTTTTAAAATCTTCTGTCTTGCAAGATTGAGATTTTTTCCATTTAAGCATAGTATTAATAGATTTGCAGATCTGTATGTGAAGTATTACTAGTCATAAAGATAAAATCTGTTTTGAACATAAAATTTTAGATAGGGATAGTGGGTTTTCGAAATTGAATGGGTTTTTTCATATATTGATTCTTAGTGATTCATTTCAATTCTGGTAATGTCTTACAAATAGTGATATCATAAACTAACAAGTTGTAAAAAGAAAATGCCTAAATAATTCATACTTTTATTATACAATGAAGTACTTCCTTATGATAGCTTACTTAATGGTGTATGGCATTTGAAAGAATTAAAACAGCTATTTTAGCTAGCTTCTTTCTTTTTTGAAAATTTTTGAATTTGCAATTTGGCTTATGTTTTATCACAAATAGATGAATACATTGCTCAATAGGGTCTTTTTCTTTGATGACATTTATATCTGTTGATAAAATTTTAACCAATGCTCAATTATTAATATTTAAGTGTTAATACTTTACAATTCTTTTTAATTAGTAGGAACTTAAATTATTGCATTTCAGTGACTGTGCTATATTTTGATAATTCAAGGAATAATTCTTGAATTTATCCTTGAAAAAAGAAATTGATAGTAGGCATACCGTCAGTACTTTGATATTGAAGGGATATTTGAGATAACAAGATAAAATTTTAATTTCTTGCCAATCAGGAATGACCTGATTATTTACTAATAGGTGCAGTTAATCTGATCATGTCAGTAAATATGCCAGCAATTCTGTGTTTAAGCAGAATTATTATTTTAAGTGGCTTCTCGAACACAGAAAAACAAAGACCATGTTTTGGCCAGACTTTATGTTTCCTTCAATTTTTTGTTTCATTTCTGTGAAAATTTGGTCAGTATGAAGCTGATTAAAAGAGTGCAAAAACTGTGATTATACATCTTGCTTATAATTTGGTAACTAAAGGTGTTTGCTGGGTAATTTGACTTAAAACTTTTAGTAATTTTGGAATTTGTTTAGAAATATGACTTCAGAATATAAGACTGGGAAGAAATAGGATAATAGACCAAGGAAATCTCTTTGTGATAGAAAACTACTTATAAATATAAAATTACATTAAAAATAACATTTTAGACTACTAAATCATATATCTTCACTTCTTTGAGATTAGGAAGCTGATATAATAAATTTTATCTAACAGCATCTAGGTTTGTTCATTTTTCTGGTCTACTAAATTAAGTACAAAGAATACTGGTTTCTAGAGAAACATGATATGAAACATTTGCTTTAACTATTCATTTCCAGTAGATGGCTATAGTTCACTACTAAATTGAACTTATAATAGATTTTTTACAGTAACTAAATCAGAAGATGAAGGTTGAATTACTATAAATGAGTTGCCCTGTACATTTTTCTTACTTCGTATGCTTAGTCACCTGGTGTTGTTATTTTTTAAAGAACTTCTTCTAAAAATGACTTAAAAGTGTTATTTTCACTTATCTGTCTTCGATCAATGCATAGTAATGCCATTATTTATTTTGTTTTATTCCAAATTATTTACTTTTTCTAATTCTAAATATGCGAGGAATACTAGTAATTACTGCATTGTGTAAAAAAAATTACATTATTATAAGGATCCTTATTCCTTAAGTTATTGCTTCTCTAAAGTCAACCATTTTATTTGTTATTTATTTTAGCCTTCAGACGGGAAGTGTTATGAGTCATTTATCACTTGTGTTGGCCAAGTTCACGAGCTTTTACTACTTTATTATTTCAAGTGTGATGCACACATGGACATATAATTATATACAGTTTTATATATTTAGTTTTCCTTCTCTTAGACTGGATCTGTGCCTAAATATTTAAAAACTTAATTTAATCAAACTAAAATAATATAAATGCAAATTTAGTGTTTGAAAAAATACTTATGAGCTTATGAAGTATTTAAAAATCTGCATTACAGTTGGACATGTATCTGTCCACTGGGGTATAGAAATAGCTTGTAAGCATAGCAGTGAGGCGATACGTATCACTATTGACTTTTCACCCTCATCCATAAATAAATGTGCAATATCTGTGTCTAGGATTCTGTATTTATTGTGTATGTGGAGCTTTTGAATGCAACAAAAAATTTGAAAAAGACTAGATTCCACCCCCACCCAGGACCATGTAATTTGTCTTCTGTCAATGGACATTTGTCTTTTATTTATTTGAGGTGTGTACGTGTGTACGTATGTGTGTGTATATGTAAAATCGATGTGATTTCTGTATCTCTGGTTGATCCATGTAGTTCAAGGTGTAGTTTTTGTTTTGTTTTACAAATGAAAATGTTGGTTTTGTGTGATACTGTAAGACTGCAATTTCAAATCCTTTTTTAATCAACTGCCAATTTATATGGCTGGCTACAACTGCTTAATCTATTATTAATAAGCATTTTTACTCAGCTATACATTATAAAAACATGCTAAGATTCTAGGAGAATTTTATTTTCACATTAAGAGATGGTATATAAATTTCACATTCTCCCTTGAAGACGAATTATGTTTATATTTTTTATTGCTGCTGTATATATTTGTCATTATAATAGAAGCAGATTAAGAAATGGGCTGCAGTTGTAACTAATTGAAAGAAATTTCAGTCACACATTTTGTTAAGGGATAGTTAGAATATTCAGATGCGTCTTTGCGAATAAAAGGGACTTAGATTTCACAGCTTAAGTTAGGTTACTTTGTATAAAAATAACTGTTTTGTTTTTCCACAACTTAACATTTATATAAATGTGAAACATTTTTGTATGCAGTTCATTTTATGTGAATATATGGGAGTCGTGTCTATACATACGTATATATACATGCAAGAATAATCCTTTATTTGTTAAAGACTTTAAAGGACAAAGGATATTTGACCCCACCCTGAGACTATGCAATGTAAGTTTACAAAAGGATCAACGAACACAGATTTTAATAATGCAAACAGTATTAGTCTTGTCCCCTCTGGCATTACTTGAATCAGGACATACTGATTGTATACTTTGATTCCTAAACCATGGAGATGTAACAGATGCCCTAGGGAGCACCTGGCCAAGCTAAGAACATTTCAGTGATTACAAGGATAGTGCCTAGAGGGCAATTAGAGACAGGGCAAGAGATGTACAGTAATGAGTCCCTATAGCACCTTCGTGAACTACAGCAAGGGAAGCAGAATATTAGGTAACAGTCGTAGCTCAGTGAGAAGGATTATTGAGTAATGTGTAGATTACTTACCAAGAATATTATTTTTGTACTTTGATGTTTATGTAATCAGAAGCAGATTTTAAATCCTGTCATTTAACTTACTTAAAGTTTTTAGATTAATAATTTAAATTTTATTCATAAAAGCCATAGTTGTTTCCTATACTGTTTTTTACTGCACTGAAATTAGATTTAAATGATACATTTTCTTTGTAAGAACTATTTTAATGGGTTATTTTCTTCACTATTTAGTTTGTAGACGTATTTTTCTTTTTCTGATAGACAGTAATTTCAGCCAAGCGTTGAAATAGATTTTTTTTTGCAGATTCCTGATAGCTTATTCATTTATTTTTTGACTCGATAATATCTGCAGTAGAAAACCAGACTTTTCTTTATCTAGTTCAAGCCAGTGAAAGCTGTAAAATTGAGAGTAATCTTTTGAAATATATCCTTTTTATGTAATTATATAAAAAAATTATAGGAGAAGGACAATTTTGTTTAGTATATGTTATTCACACGGGAGCATTGGATTGATTTAAAATTATGTTTATTTCACTGCTGATTTTTCTGACTCATGTTTGTTGCTTAATAACAGATTAGTAGCATAGTGCAAGTATATTTCCCTGTGATTTCCTATTTGTCCAGTTGCATTATTGTGGTAAGAAAAGACAGTGAATAAAAAGCAAAACCGCTATAAGCATGAGATTTGATTTGATAAACCTAGTTGCTTAACCATTAGTCTTCTTTAGCTGTGATGTTGTATAAGGGTATAATGTATGGGCTCTCCAACCTCGTTGATCTTTGCCATGGGATAAGCTCAGATGGTGCTCTTTCTTCTTTAGGATGCAGACAAGAGCTGAGAGACAACTAACTGGCTCTAAAGTATTCACCTACACCATGGTCCTTAGCTTCCTTTTCATGGCATTGTCTAAATCAGGTCTCGTATTCTGCTGCAGCAGCAGTCTTGCCCCATCGTTCCATGAAATACCGTAGGCTGACTGTGGAATCTGCAGTGCCGTTTCCTGCTTGACCACTAGGCAGAGTCATGGAGTGTCCCTGGAATTCCTTCCCCTCTTTCTCTTAGCTGCCTTCTCCCTTCCTCCCTCCCTCTCTCCCTTCCTTCCTTTCCTTTTCCTTTCTTCCTTTCTTTATGCCTCTTTCCCTTCCCTTCCTTTCCCATTTCTTCTTTTCCATTCTGTTCCTTTCCCTTCTCTTCTTTTGTTGTGTGGAATTGAAAATGTTTTTGTAACCTTACCTCCTAGGGCAGTTGAACATCACCACAATATAAACAAGAGTTTGTCTTGTCTTTTTTTTTCCAGTTGTTTAGTAAATACCATATATTTTCCTATCTGCTATTTGCGTACTTTGAGAATGACAAGATTTTATCGTTTTCATGGATAAAGAACTTTTAGAGACGTGTTACTACCTAGTTGAATGTTGGATTGTGTTTAAAATAATAAAAAGGAAAACTGCGATGTGTAAAATGTCCAATGTAACTGTTAGAAATGACGTCTGTAAAAATAGCCATAGAATAATAATTTAGAAACTATTTTAACCTACTTTCGTTTTAATTACAATGACTCTGAGATTGTGAATATTCCTGAATCGTGTCTTCCTAATTAAAATATTTTTAGAGGTGACCAACTTGTGTTTATGTTACATGATTATTTGCCTGGCGTGCTCTCATAAAAGCAGGTAGACATTTATTCAACTGTAACAGTCACTAAGTTTGAGTTAAACAACCATAAATAAATATGATACCTTTCTCTAAAGGAAACTATTAATACTATTAAAATACATTTTTGTAGGAATTTAAAATATATGTATATATGTTCTTTCAGTTATGTAGTGAAAGATACATTATTTGCATAATACGTTTTCATTTTCTTATATATATCCATCAGGGGAAATTTGAGTGCATGCTACTATTTTTACCCCCACATTTGGGATTCTTTGGGATTTAAAGAGCACTGATTTTTGAAATAGAGCACTTTTGTGCTAGTATGTTTTGGGTCTAATTTCTGATTTCATAATACATAAATATTGCAGTTTTGATTTTTATTTTTTAATGACTGAATTTTAATTATTTTAATTTTATCCTTGAAAATACTTTTGTGTTTTATAAAATATACCTGTTTTATTGTTAATTGAAAATGCTCAACGTTTGCAGAGTTGATAAATCACTCGGTAGGATGGTAGTTATTACAGGATAAATACATACAAAAATACATGTTTACTTATGAAATTGAAAAAAATATGAAATGAAAAAAAGTTACGTTTGGCTTCTACTTAATTTTGAAATTGGTTATTGACATCAGTTTTATTTAGTTAACATTTATGACTATATTTGTGTATGCCTGAATATTTAATCTAAGGAATTTATTTTTATAATTGCATTGTAAAATCATTTTAATATTATCCTGACAGTGGTTACAGGAGCTGTGCTTGATGGTTTTGCTTGAGAAACAAATAGATAAAACATTTGTGAATCTTTTAATGATTATATTTCTTGATAGCTTTCATAAGAAAGCACATAATTTGTGACGACTTCAATAAAAAGACATGGCAACAAAACTTTTTGAGTTAGCGGCAAAGTAAATGGGGCAGCTTTTGCATTTTGAATAGAAATGTTATGAATTGTGATCGAATTTGTCGTGAAAGTATGTCAGTATTAATAAAAATATTTAGGTACAAATTTTCTGGGCTTTGCAGCCTTTTTTAAGCTTAAGGATTGGTTAGCGTGAAAAGCCACTTCTGTGCGTTTGGTAGTATACAGCAAATGACAAATATATTTCTATGCATTTTGGATTATTATGCCATTTCTTATTTCAAACCCTTTTTGTCAGGACACCAGGCACAACAATGATGCTTTGAGGACGTAATTAAAGATATTGTTCAAAGAACAACTTTCTGCATATTTGAATTATTACTGTCATCAAAATCATACAAATATGGAAATATGATTGCCAGAAGCACATAAATCAATGATCAGCATGGCCTCAAAATCCAATAAATATGTAGAGTTAAATACTTTAAAATGCAAATTGCATCTGATGATTTGCATATGGTAGAGTTTAAAGGAAATTTGTTGCTTAACAACCTCTAAGGTAGCAGTTAGGGCTGTGGGTAAACATAGGTTTTTTTATTCATCATTGGTCAAGTTGCAAGATTTGATAAATGATGGGAGACTGCTTCCCTTGGTTAAAATGACTGCAGTCTTTACTGAATCCTAAAACTGCCTTGAAGTCATCTGAATAATTAAGAGTTAATTATTCTTCATCTATCTAGATCAGAAAAGGACAGATTTAGGGAAGGAATTTATAATTTTTGCCTCACATCCTGTCATGTCGTAATGTGATAAACTAAACTGACTCCAAATAATATCTAGTGACCTTATAGTAATTATGCCTCACAAAACATTTTTGTTGCAGTTTTTTAATTGCTTACATCGATTCTAGAAACTACACATTAACAGACTTATAAGTTTAATTGTCTCCAAAGAAAGCAATATAAAATTCATGTTCCATTACTATTACGTTTTAAGTTCATCACTGTGAATACACATAAACACAGCTTATAAGTTTCCGTGTGTTCTTTTTGAAATAGCAGGCACTGGCTCCTAAAATGTTATTAGGGAAGATTATAGACATGCTGGGAAAAATTATTTTAAGAAGTTATGTTGAGAGATCAGTGAATCTTTCTTCACCCATTTTAATTTGATGTATTAAAACAAGCCTTTTTAGAGAACTTAATTTCCTCATAATTAATATAATGATGAAGCAGATAATTCTTATAGATTTACAAATAATGTACATTATTTTAAGAGGCTGAAAAAAGCAACTAAAAGTTGAGAAGTAAATTGTTTCATACTATTATCTGTTCCAAGCAGATGTAATAGAATTCATATGAAAATCCAGGTTCTACTTGGTGAATTTTTTACAAAACTATTTTCGTTGAGATAGTCTTTGATGAATGTTTACTGGTCACAAGAAGAATTGTAATAAAGAAATCAATATGCATGATCCCTTCCCATGTAGTACAACAGGGTTGCACTGTTAGGTTAAATACAGGCAGCATTCCTTTCCAGAAAATCAATTTGCTGTATAGCCTGCAATAGCTAGTCTCTTCTTGTAGAGTCATTTTATGTTGTACACACAGTAAATTCTATATTGGCACCTTCAGATTGTATTGACTTCTAAACGGCTGTACGCTTAACAACCTGACTTAAAGCAGAAAGGCCAAGTCCCTTCATAACCAAAAATGCTTTATTCTCTTCTTTTTTAGACTTGGTCACAACAAGTTTTATTTTAAAAAATCTTTCCCTGGTTATCATATTGTAGTAGAAATGCTGAATGTGGTTTTAGTGAGAAATATGTTTTTGTTTTTATTAACTATCTGTTTAAACTCTGACCAAGTGCTTACTGCATTCCTGTTGCCTCTGTTTCTCAGAAGCACAAGTTTTAAGCTGAGCAGTGTTTGCTGCTTGTTTTGAAAAGTTGGAGTAAATTAGAAAAGATGAGATTGTTTTATAGTTTCTTTGTTACCTGCCTCCATTTACAAACAAAACATTCAAAAACTATTTTAGAGAAGAAAAAAAGTTTACTAATATTCAAAGCTACTAAATTACCATGTCATGTCACTAATTCAAATGTTTATGAAGAATGCATGAATAATACATGAAAACATTTTATTTTTAGGTCTTTTTCTCCTCCCGCTAAATTTGACTCTTGAAATGCTTCAGCCATTTTTGACTTAGCTGTTTAATTTAAAAGACCAACGCTCCCCTTAAAGATCCTGTTTTTATGAAGTAGTTCTTGGTGGACCGTGATTTTTCTTTTATTTGTCAGCCCAATTACGGTGCATTCGGGTGCACTCTGACCCTGCTTGTTTGCCTGTTGTGCAGAATACATGCTTACCTCACGAGGGTGTTTCCTTTTTCAGTATGATCAACTGCAGTGCAGAAAGGCACTATGCCATTTAGTCTTTGCAGTTTTGTGAGATACATTTATTGTTCTTTGATCCCTATTCATTCATTGATTGGCAAACCCTTTTCTATTTGCTGCATGCTTCTCACGTGTTTTTTATTTTTATTTTTTATTATTTATTTATTTTTGGTTAATGAAGCTACACAATTAGATTGTAACTGAGAAAATGCTTTAACCTGTTAAATTTTACCCCAGCTTTTTAAAGAAGTGGTGAGAGCTATAAGGCTAGGAATGTAAAATAAGCAGACTGAATATAGTAAATGATTTTTGCATTTTAATCAGTTTTATACAACCACTTACATTTATGGAATCTTCATGTAATAATGGCCATTAAAATGCAAGAGCCAACTACTACATAAACTACTTTTAGAATACAACATTGGGTTTGGAAAGGATCACAAGCATAAGGAGAAATCAGTAGATTTTTTTTTAGGCTGTATATTTACCCATGTTTTAAATGTTTATAGAAACCTCTAACATTTTAAAAATAAGGCATCATTTAGAAAATGAGTTTATTCTTTGAGAAAAACATTCTTGTAATAGGAACAAAATTATCCAAATAACAGTGTAATCAAGCCAGGCATAGCAGCAGACAGAAAAATGCATTCAACCGATAGGATCATGGATTTGTTTGATTCAGATAATTGAAAGTGTTTCATACTATTATTGCAACTTGAAGGCTTGTTTAAGTGTCTAACTGTCAGTCACTTTGGAGGGTGAAAAGTATTCAATTGTCACTCTGTCAGTCAATAGAGATGAGAACTGTCTGCCTAATGGATTTCTTTACATAGATGTCTGTATGGAGGTAGAAGTAAAATCAATGCGTTGTCATGTGTGAATACGCTACATCAAACTGCCAGGTGAATTGCAACTGTATTTTCTGTAACATCTACATTCTTGTTTTGTTTGTGGAAGGCAGATGAAGCGCTGTATATATAGACAGTAAGACTTAGAAGGGAAAACGAGCATGTATTTGGCAAGAGCATTTTTTGGTATCACATGTGCCCATGAAAGCATCTTTTTTATCCTCTAAAACAGTGTAATTTTGCTTAAATAACCATTAATGGGAGACCTTATATATTGGTGTTGTACTTAGAAAATTACATTGTAGGATTTGCTACTAAGTAGCTTTTATTTGTATGTATCACATCAAAAACCAAATACTGTAATACTTCTGAGTTAGAAGTTACCTAAATTAGTGTTGTTTTTTTTTTTTAAATTCAGTGGTTTCTTTTTTAGTGAAAGTTCTATCAGTATCTGAAATAAAGACATAAAAGGCAAGCTTATTATCTATTTTGATGACGAAACTGGGAGGGATAGATCAAAGAGTAATTGATTATCATGATTTAATATTATTAAAAAAATTTTGGGCCCAAATTAGGAAAGATAAAGGTAAAGTACTACATTTAAATTCAAAAAATCAATTACATAATTGTGGGTCCTGGCTGGACATTGCATATTATTTAAAGGAGAATGGGGAGATCTAGCTGAGGACAAATTAAGCATTTAGGATAATATATCAGAAGTTTAAAGATCCACTGCATTCTGTGCAGGTCAGGTCCAGGAAGATGATAGCCCTACTGCATTTTGCTTTGTTCAGATAATACCTGAAACACTTCAGCCAGTTCTTGGAAGGTAGTAAGAACTCTGGCTTCCTGGAGACCAGGCCAGCAAGGGTGACGGGGTCGAAAGGTCTAGAAAGCACATCATGTGAAGACCCATAGGTGTATTACCTTGATGACTGAGGGGATTAGGCAAAGAGGAAGTGGTACATCCTAATTGAGTCCTTGGGTATTTAAAGGTTTATTATAACCAAGAAGGTACCTGCTAAACAGAACCCTCCAGAAGGCCAAGCCATGGCCAGAAGTTGGATGTTAGGACAGATTTCAGTTCAACATAAAAGGAACTCTCTGACAGGAAGAATGTTATATCACAGAGTTTCAGGAACTGGAAAGTGTACGAGGCTGATTACAATCCATTAACAAAATGTACATAATGACAGGTTGGCCCAGGCAGCTACTGAGAGACTGGAAATTCACAGACAAGTAGTATTTCAGAAGTTAGCTTTTGGGACCTACATCAGGCTAACAAGCTTCATTTTCCAATAAATAACATTTAAAAAACTGTAATCATCTATCATCATCACAGTCTCTCAAAAGAAAGGAAAATTTCACATGCAAAAAATACTTTACATATGAGGTGTTTCAGTCACTTCTAAAAAATGAGTTTTGAAGTCTAGTAAGTGATTTTTTTTTAAACGAGATTTAATATATTGAAAAATAGCCTTTTTTTAGTGCTGATATTCAGTGACATCATCTTTTCTTCCACTCTGCTGCTCCTCTAGATACCTTATTTTATTTTATCATTATTTTTAGCGCTTATTAACATTATTACATTTTCTTATAGAGAAGAGATTGTAGGTTCCCAATCATAGAGTCACGGTGTGTTAGGTTTTTCATTGCAAATGCATAAGTCTGTCACTGCTCAGCACAAGATCATAGGATTAGGTAGTCTTGGGCTCTTGTTCACAGAAAGTGGTCAAGTTGATTGAATGTATAATTTCAGTTTTAATGTGGGAAGATCAGAAGACCTGGATTCACTGAACCTAGGTTTGAATCCAGATATTCTGCCAACTTCTAATTACATGATCCTAGCCACTTTATTTCATCAGATTTAGCATTGGTTTTCTCCTCAGCAAAATGGAGATAGTTGCAAGAATGAACGATACAGTGTATATGAATTGTCTAGCATTTTGTCAGGCAAATCGTAAGCAGCCAGTTAGTTTTTCTCTGCACATCCCATCTTTAGATTTTACTCTATGTTGGAATTAGTTTGGCTACTTAGAGCAGAAATACTAACAGTGGCTTTACTATGACCACAATCTAGTTATAGCTCACATAGACATAGTTTTGAGTTAGTCCATAGCTGGTGTGGCATCTTTTCACATCATTGGGGGATCTAGGCATCTGTCTTTCTGTCCCATTGTCCTCTGAGCATGGATGTCACTCTCCCAGGCCATCTCCTGTCCAGGGAAGCTGCTGGTGGACCCGCCATTGTCTCCACGTTCCAGGCTGAGAGGGTGTGGGGGTGTGGAGGGAGGAATAGGTCACCCCATCTGAGGATTCTGTATAACACTTGGGGTTGCATTTCATTGACCAGAGCTAAGTTGCAAGTGAAAGTGATGATGAGAAATGTAGTTTTTTGGCTGGCCACATTGCCCAAGTTTCCATAGTAGAAAGGAAGGGGAGAATGGATAGTGGTAGGCAACTTGCAGTCTCTGTCACCCCTGTTAACGTAATACTAATTTAAAAGTTTTTGTTGTGGTGTGTGTAAGTATCACTTAGAGAAGAATAATAAAATAGCCCCTCTGTTTACCTACCACTCTGTTTAAGAAGTAGGACATTAATTTCTTTGGAAGTCCCCCGTGTGCCTCTCTCCCCAGATACATTTCCTTGCCTCCCCTCAATTGTAACCACTGTTCTGATTTTTTAAAAAAATCATCCACTTGGTTTTCTTTACAGTTTAATCATCTAGTATTTATTCCTAAAAGATGTACTTTTTTTTTTTTATTTAGCTTTGAAAATATAAATAGCAAGCATAAACCTAAATATGTAAAGAAGGGCATTTTGCCCCCATTTGATGAAGTACCCAGGAGAAAATAAGTTGAAAGGAGTCTGTGGTCAGAGTCTGGCTTCAGCTTCCCTGATAATGAAAGCCCTTACAGACCAGCTCTTGGGCAAGGTCCTGAGTTCCGTAACATTCCATAGTGTTCACTGTGGTGGGAGCCTGTGGCCAGACTGTAGTGTAGGTGAGGTTTGGATGTCCAGCAGAAATGTACAGGTGCT
This sequence comes from Choloepus didactylus, assembly GCF_015220235.1. Taxonomy (NCBI): domain Eukaryota; kingdom Metazoa; phylum Chordata; class Mammalia; order Pilosa; family Megalonychidae; genus Choloepus; species Choloepus didactylus. The sequence continues at coordinate 5,937,256 of NC_051322.1, read as the reverse complement.
CTGTATTTTCTGTTTCCAGACTTACTGTTTTCTACCTTCAGCTTGCAGAATAGGTCAAGGTGGAACATTTCTGTAGGTAAAATGAATGTCTTCAGCTTCTCTAGGCAGCAGAACATGGAAGAAAAAGCAGGACATGTAATTAAGAAAGCCAGGTTCAGATGTGAATCTGGGCCAGGCTCCCCTGGGAAGTCTGTGCTCAGCTTAAAAAGGAAGATGGAGTGATAGTGGGATTCTGAGGAGGAGAAGCTGCAACATTCTCTCTCTCTGAGTCCTCTTGCTTCCCTCCAGGTCTGAGGCACACCTCTCACTCTGCGGTCTCCTGTCTTCTAGATCCCATGTTTTCTGTTTTACTTTGTTTTGTTTCTCGGTTTACTCTGATTTGGTGGTGTTCATACTTCCGTACCTTCTTGAGGAAAGATATGTGGAACGTGTTTTGAGACCTAGTGCATCTGAAAAATACCTTTCTTCTACCCTCGTAGTTGATCAGTAATTAGGTGTATTAATTGGTTATCTGTTACTGTATAGCAAATTACCACAAACTTAACAGGTTAAGACCACTTCCATATATCAGCTTATAATTCTGTAGGTCAAAAATCTGGGTATGATGTAACTGGGTTCTCTGTTCAGGGTCTCACATGCTAAACTCAGAGTATCAGTTGAGCTTTGTTCTCATCTGGAGCTTGGAGTCCTCCTCCAGGCTCATGTGGCTGTGGCAGGACTCAATTCCTTATGATTGTATGATTCAGGACTCTGTGTCCTTGCTGGCTGTCAGCTTGGGGCCCTTCCTACCTCCCAGAGGCTGGCCACATTTCTTGCCACATAGCCCTCTCTGTCTTCAAACCAGCAATGGAGAGTCTTGCTTGCATGAAATCCTTCCCATTTTCTGAATGTCTTTCTACTGGAAGAGTCCAGTCCCTTTTAAGGACTTACCTGATTAGGTCAGGTGCTCTGAGGATACTTGTCCTATATCAAAGTCAGTGAGGCTTTATCATAGAACCTAATCATGGGAATGACTCTCCCACCACCTTCACAATCTTGGGGATTATGCAGGGAATGTACACCTGAGCATCTTGGGGTCATCTTTGAAAATTCTGTCTACCAGGGCTGTGTATAGATCTAGGCTGGGAAATGTTTTCCTTCAGAAATTTGAAGGTAGTGTTCCATTGTCTTACTGCTACCAGTGTTGCTGTTGAGAAGTCTGAAGTTATTCTTTTTCTTAACACTTATCCTTTATTCTCTGGCTGTTTCATAGACTTTTTTTAAATATAAAATTCCTCAGTGGTCAATTTTCATTCATTTTTTTGAGTGGTCCTTTTTAATCTGCCAACTCAAAATCTTAAGTTTTGGGAGATTTTTTGAATTTTCTTTGTTTTCCTTCCCTGTGATTTTTTCAGTTCTATGCAGAACGCCTAATTTTCAGTTGTTGGACTACTTGGACTGCTCCTTTTGTTTTCTTATTTTGGTCCTATTTTCTGTCTTTTGGTCTTTTGCTCTACTTTCCGAGCAATTTTTTTTTCAATTTTTATCTTTTAACCCTTCTATTAAAGGTTTTCATTTCTGCTGTCATATTTTCAAATCTCAAGAGCTCTGCTTTTGTGATTTTTCTTTCCCTGCTAGCCTGTTTCTTCCAAGGTTTTTAGTTTTCCTGTTATTTGATCTTTGTCTTTCATATTGAAGACTTCCTTGGGTATTTGACAATCCTTTGCTGCCTACTCATGATTAAGTGTGGAATTACAAAGCTGACTGTGAGCTCTTAGTGTGTTCGTAGGGCTGATTAACTTGGCTTTCCATTGTAGGGCCCTTCAGGTGCATCTTTTGTTGGAGGTCCTTGGGTCGTGTTTCTTTCTTTAAGTCTTCTCATTGGGGTGGTCAGAGCACCCGGAGAAAAGTCTGATGGAGAGCAGGAGTCTGTTGCCAGGGTTTTGCTAGCTGACTGGGGGTGGAGGGCTGAGGGTTGGTGGGGGCCAGCAGGCCCATTTGATCACTGAACTGCTTTCATCTGGGCTTGCAGTTCTTCTGTCTGGCCTCCTTCACACTTAATGGAGAGTAAACCTCTGTGTCATGTGGGTGTGACAGGAGCCTTAGTTATCACAGGTACCTGGGGCTGCCCATGTTTGTATCTTGGGAAGATTCTGTGGTGTAAATTTGAGCTGTCTCATATCAGTCTCCACTGTCAACTTGGAATTTGGTTTTCTTATCACTATTAAGTCTAAAGGTCTCGTTCTGTGCTTTCCAGCTTTCAAAATTAGGTTGCTGTGGTCTCTTTTCTTATTATACATGTCCTTTTGGGGTTTGTTGTTAAAAAAAAAATTTCTTTTATTGTAGTTTTAGTATGTTTTCAGGAGGAGCAAAATCAGACAGTGTGTTCAGCTGGTCTCCAAACCAGAACTTCCCTGAATATTAATTTTCAAATTAAAAATGATTATGTATGTTCTAAAGAGGAATGAACTTAAACATAAGCTTTAGTTTTTGAAATGTGATTAAAAAGCCAACTTCTCTTACGAAAATTAACTACCATTTTAATGTCGTCATATAGTCACAACATCACCAGCCACCAGTTGAGCATAATTTCCATGCTGAGTCCGGTATCCTGCCTCACCCCTTTCCTCATTGCTAATAATGCTCTGAAATGGGTGTTAGGATTGCCTACTCTTAATATGACCCCTGGACATGTTTGTGCATCCCTCAAAAGTGAAAATGTAAGTGGGAGAGCATAGTGTAAGGATCACTAGTTATGTCCAGAGATGTGTAACATGTGGAAGGTCACGTATCTTCTCCAGAGTAAGAGAATGCAAGAACACAGGAAGGTAGAAGTGATTTTTCTTGGGGTGAACTGGGTTCTTCTGGAAATAGTCGTTCTTGGGTAAGTTGTCTAACGTATGAAGTCATAACTGTACAGTAAGATCTATGTGATGGACAGATGGAGGCACATGACAGACATTGCTTCTGTAACTTTGAGAATGTTAAGGGGAAGGATGAGAGAAGAATTCCACCCTCTGGTATCAAAGTGGAGAGCAGAAGATGTCAGAGGAGCCACTGTTTGTCTCATTGGGAAACTAGGCTCATAAACTAGAAGCAGTGGCTGGGAATGTCAAAAGATTTTCCCAACCATATTTTTCATTTTTCCTGCCTTTCCTTTTTAGTGAAAATGGAAAGAACCAGTGTTTTTCTGAGTTACCATCAAAGGGGTTAGAAAAAGGAAGAGAATGGTAGAGTCTACATGTAATTTTGGAGCCAAATAGAGGATCTCCAAAAATAGAATGGGGTTGGGGTGGGATGCTGTGCCTTTGATTAGGAGAGGAAAGAAGGTTGAATCTGTGAATACTCTCAGTGGCATATGCTCTTTAGGGGCTCATTGGCTACCAGTGTGAAGTAATTGGCAAAAGGTCCAGGTGGTTACCTGACAACTTAATTTTTTTCTATTGCAGCGTGAGATTCAGTTTACTTTCTCCATAGATGTACATATGCTTGATTCTGTGGATTCTAGCTAGGAAAAATAAATAAATACCTTTGGACATATTAGGTAGACAATTTCAAGTGTTTCATGGAGGTTTACTTTTATAATTTGGGGCTTAGGTAAGTTTAGATGTTTTAAAATGAATTATCAGATATTTTTCTTCTGTCCTTATTAGCCCTTAACTTCTTTAATTTCCTTTTCTGTGTAGGTTGGTTAACTAATTTTTATTTTTAAACACAGGGATTATTTTCTTCCTTCCTTCTAAATATATCCATCGTTACATGTATTAGTGCTTTCAAAATGTTCTTTTACCAGTGATTGTGAGAGCAAAGGCTGTATGACCTCTCATTCACACATAGAAGTTCAGGTTGTCATGAACTGTTTTCCGGATTTCTGCTCCTTTGAGATCATAGAAGTTCTTTTAATAGTTCTTGAGTTTTAGAATATACCTCCTAACTTCTTAAATGTCAAAGCCTGGCTAATACCTTTTTAATTAGATAGACTGAAAGTCTTCCTTTTGCAAGTATTTGCGTGTTGGAAATCAGTGTGAATTAGATATTGTAAATTTGGGAACAAGATCCACAAAGATGCTGAATTTTATGTTGAAACCCCATTTTTCAAGATTTTACTTGAGAAATAAAATAGTTCCCTGTTTTCAGTCCTTTACAGAATGTTTCTACATGAATGCTCCCTTTTCATGTTAGAGTCATCTTTGGTCGTCATCTTCCCAGCTTGAGCCTCACTCCCCGGAAGTCCCAGTTTCTGTTTCCGAGGGCTGCGGGTGTCTCAGTCCCGTGGTGCAGAGACTTGGAGTCTTCCCCAGCTTTTTCCCTTCTCTCTCCCCCACATCTGGTCATCTGACTGTTGGCTGGTGATGCTTCCTGGGCTCAGCCTTTCCCTGTTTCTGCTCTGCTCACCCAAGCCCGGCTCCTCATTGTGTGCCCACTGCACTGGCTCCCTTATCTGCGCCGAGCCTTTTGCTGGGGCCCGTGTTTCTTCCCATCGCCTGCGGTCTCACTCGCAGACCCTGGTGACGGTGGCGTGAACGAGTGCTTTACCAGGGTAATCCTCCACTGAAGAAACCAAAAGGCCTCTTTGTGCTAAATCCAAAATGCACAGCCAATTTTAGTTGACCCTCCAATTTTCTATAGTGCCTTTAGCTTTATTGAGAAATGAAAATAATAGACATTCAACTAATTAACGGGTATGGTGCTTTTAATGACAGTCAGCGTACGATAGCAGAAGCAGCCACAGCAGTTGTTACTTTTGCCAAGCACGCTTCGGTCAGCACGCTCTTCTTTTACATGTGCTGCTACTCTTAACTCTTCAGCAACCTACCAGGAAGGCATTATTATCTGTAAATTAGAAAAATGGAAACTGACACTTAGGTTAAGTGACTTTATAGAGTGTGTTTGTAAGTGGTTAGAGGCAGGATTCAACTCTCTGATCGTAAAGCTCATACTCTTATCCCATATTCATCATTTATATATATATTTAGGTATCCATACTATGAATGTCTTGGCAAGACATGCTCCTACTTCTTTATGTTCTGTGGTAAGAGGTACAGTGCTTTGGGATTGTAGACGTTTATGTGGTTAAAAAAGGTAGCATTGAATACTAGGTAGAGTACTGGGAGACTACTGTAGTTCACCTAAGTCCTAGGGTTCCAATTTTGGTTTTAGGGAGTTAACTTTGTTATTGATAGAATCAAGCCATTTTAGTTCCTTAAAACTGCAAAAGAAAGACTTTTCACTTTGAATGTGTTGTTTTCACCAGGATATTTACTAGATTTTGAGAAACCCAGTGAAGCATGGGTTTATCACAAATACTTGCCTTATTCGTGATAGTTACTGTCTCTGTTCTGATTTCTGGAGCTGACTGATGTGTCGGTACCATGGAGGCATAATTTCCGTCTTCTAAGAGTTTGCATCTTAGTGGGTTGTTCTGTTAATGCTGTTATGTCTCAGTTGCCTCTCAAGTTTGTGTGCATAAGCATGTGCATGTATAGTTGATCTTTGTCCATATTTGTCACTAAGAATTCTTAAAATGGCTTGTTTTTTTTTTTTTTTTTTTTTTTTGGGGGAAGACTTTTTTTTTTTAATTATTAAATTCAGTTTTATTGAAATACATTCACACACCATACAATCATCCATGATATACAATCCACTGTCCACAGTATGATAACATAGTTATGCATTCATCACCACAATCTATCTCTGAACTTAAAATGGCTTGTTTTTAACCAACTGATACTTATTTAGCACATTTTAAGTACTTAGCATTTATATACATATAGAATATATGGGAATTATTTTAGAAGTAGAAAGTGTGAGCCACGAACCCTGGATCTTTACATTTTGTCAGTGCTTTTTTTTTTTTCTTTTTTTTTTAAATATTGTTTTCCCTGTGTCTGCAGTCACCTTTCCTATTCCAATATACAGGGGTACCCTCTTTGAGACTTTGCTCAGAATCAGATCCTTGAAATATTTTCTATTCCATGGAACTGAGGTGGTGCTGTGGTGATTTAGCCCATATCATTGATTAGTTCATTTTAGTTGCTTGTGCTGTATCATAAAAAATAAATAAGCAGAATCTCTGCCCTCATGACGATCATGTTCTAGTGTCCTTAGCTCTATTGCTCAGTGCTTATTGTTATGCATAGTTGTTCAGTAGGATATGTCAGCTTGTCACAGCTAGATTTGAAAGTCCTTTCAGCAGTTGTTAAGGCAGAAGTTGTAAAAAGGAGCTAACTGTTCGTTGTTCATTTGTCTTCTTTTTCCTATCTTTCCACTAAGGTGATTCAGGGAGTTTTAAGTTGTTATCCACAGTTTTCTCTTAACTTCTGAGGAAGAGGGATGTGAGATAGCAGAACTTCTATACATATCTGAAATCCTTCTGCCTCGCTTCTTGCTTGAGCTCCTGCTGTTGTAATAAGTTGCTTGTGGGCTTTGTTTGGCTTCGTGTTAGTGCAAACAGGCCACGTCTGCCCCATCACAGGCCTGGGCCTTGGTGCCGTGTAGAGCCACCCCTGACTCCCCAGGCAGGAGGAGCTAGATCAGTAGTCCGCACTCTCCCCTTACCCTCTTCTTCTCCCTCCCTTCTTCCCCTTCTAGATGGTCCCATAACATGCATCAAGCAACTGGTTGTGTTGGCAAAGGCTCTCCCTCCTTCCTCCCACGCATTCTTACTTCTTAGGATAACATTCCTTATTAAACTGTTGTCACATAAGCCCTTTTCTCAGGCTTTTCTTTAGGGAGAATCCAAGTTAAGGTAGACCAGTTTTTGTTTTGTTCATTGTTTCATTATACACCTGATGCTTAGTAAGTACTCAAAAATTAGTCAATGAATGAAAGAATGGATGAATGGGTGCCTCAGTTTACCTGGTTTCCCAGGCCCACCAGCTCCTCCAGCTCCTCCAGTTAGATCTAGTATGTCTCGCCTATTGGAGTGTGTTCAGTTTTTGATATGCATACTTAGACATGGACACATCCCGTCTCTCTTTATCCTCTCAGGTTAGCCTGAATAGAGTAGAATTTTCAACACATAGTTTAAGCAGAAAAGAAGGAATAAAATTAAAAGTTGAAAAAATAATAGGAAATCTAAAAAGTTTCTGTAATTCTGAATTCTTATCTGTAGTAGATTGAATCATAACCCCCCACAAAGAAGTTCAAATCCTAATCCTTGATCTTTGGGCATAGATTGCTTTTTGAATAGGATCTTTGGAGATCCTAATTAGGTTTGGTCAAATTGAATCAGAGTGGTGGGCCTTAATTCATATGGCTGAAGTCCTTATAGGCAGGAAGTTCATGTGCAGTCGTTCGGTCAGTTAGGAGAAGCCGGAGAATGAGACAGATTGCTGTGTCACAGAGGCAGAGGTGCAAGTGAGGGAACCCAGGGGCTACCAGGACGCTGCAGGCTCAGGAGAGAGCATGGCCTGTCCAGACCTTGACGTTGGACCTCCAGCCTCCAAAACTGGGAGACAATAAACTCCTTTAAGCCGACCCTTTGGGTGGTATTTGTAATAGCAGCCCTGGCACACTAAGACATTATCTGACATTTCTGAGGCCCAGAAACAGGGTTGTACTATAATTTAATTTATAAGCCCATAGATTCCATATCCTTTCATCAGCACTCTATGAGGAATCTCCATTCTGGACGGTGATAATTTTAGGCTTTAGGAAAATTTCCTCTCAGAACCTAATTGCTGATTTTCTCTCTAAACATGTCACTAGGTCTTAGCTCTGCTCTGGGATTATAGGATATCAACTGGCATAATCAGGATGGTCATGATTGCAAGCAGTCCACCCCTGTGCCAGGTATCGGGAATGTTTTTGAGAGGATTCCTGCCAGCGGGATTACATGCCTGCTCAGATTTCTCCGTACGCTGAGATTCTAGGGTTCTGTGTTTTGATAACCTCCAGTTAAGATCACGATGCTATTGGACCTGTATTTAAAAATTAGTTTTATTAGTTAAAAACAGTCATCATGAAAAACATGAAAACTTGGGGAAGAAGTTATGTGATTGTCTTAGTTTGTCAGGGCTGCTGTGACAAATACCACCCACTGGAATTTATTGACTCTCTCAAGGTATTGGCAGGCCATGCCTTCACCAGAGTCTGTGGTGTTTTAGGGGTGGCTTGCTGGCGTCCATCTCTGCCTCTGTCATGTGGCTGTCTGTCCCTTTCTGTCTCCTCTGTTAGCTTCTGTTTCTGTGTCCACATTTCCTTTCCTTAAAGGACTCCAGTCATGTTTCTAAAGGTCCGCCCTGATTCAGTTTGGCCTCATCTTAAGGGGATCTTTTAAGGTCCTATTTACAAATGGGTTTATAGCCACAGGACCAGGGGTTAGGATTTGAACATGTCTTTGTTGGGGCCATGATTCCATCCACTGCATTGATTTAGTGTAACCTAATGGTTAAGAATGAAAGTTTGGTGTCTGAAAGACCCTATTGCAATCCTGTTATGATTCAGCTTTGTGTTAAGGCAAGCCAGTAAAGTGTGAAAAAATGAAATAAACAGTCTGGAGTTTTACTTCTCAGCTCTGCGTGTTCCTAGCTGTAGGATCTTGGGTACATTACTTAACTAATTCTAAGGCTCAGTTTCCTCATTTGCTTTTACAGATGGAGTCAGTAAAAGTATCTTTCCTATGCCCAGTGTTTAGTCTAGTGCTTGGCACTCAGAAGTACTCAGTAAATATCAGCTGTCGGTAAGAAGATGGTGCTACTTTTAAGATGATGTGATCTGTAGAGTAAATAGTTGTTTCTCAAAGGAGGAAAAAACATAACAAAACTGAAAATATAAGTTTAAAAAGTATATTTGATTATTTTTAGTGATTACTTGGAGAAGGAAATGAAAACATACAGATATTTAAGTCATGCTTGTTTCCCATTAATTTTTAGACCAAGCCTCTGTTAGGTTATAGTATCAGGAGAATAAATAAGAGATAGAAATTATTATGGACTCTTACGTTTTCTCACAATTTACTGTAGCAGTTTCTCAGGCTGTTCTGTTTGTGTTAGAAGAAGAGCGGGATGAAGTTAATGCTCATTGGGAGTGTCATGGGTAATGGGTATTGGGATAATTGCTGTCTCCTAAATTATCTCAGGTAAATTAATTCAGGTGTTTCCTGCATTAAGTTGTTGACAGTAAATAAAGGCTATTTCTTTACTGGTAGCCACGAGAGGATGCTCTAGAGGGTAGTGTATTAAGTTCCTCTTGCTGCTGTAACAAACTACAACACACTCAGTGGCTTTAATATTTTTTTAATCATTTTTGTTATTGTAGAATATAACATATACATAAAAGTGATAACTTTCCAAGTGAAATTTAACAAATAGCAAATTTCAAAGAATATTATAGGTTACAATTCCACAGTTCAGTTACTTCCTTATTATGAACTATAACATGTATACAAAACGGTAATAGCTTTCAAAATATGATCTAACAAGTAGATATGTATGAAATTTCCGAAGTTATTATGAGTTATAGTACCATAGTTTCAATTATTTCCTTACTGTGAAATATAACATATATACAAAAAGGTATAGCTATCAAATTACAATTTAACAATTTAACAGTTTGCTGTAGCACAAATTTTGAAGGATGCTATAGGTTACAGTTCCACCATTTCAGTTCTTTCCTTCTAACTATTCTAATACCCTAGCAACTAAGAAAAAGAAAATCATATAAAGATTCAGTATTCATAATCCTTTATTAAATTCCATCTTGTCTGTTGCCACCCCTTCCTCTAGTTTGATCACTTTCTCGATTTTCAGGGATGTCTAGACAGTGACCACCCTAACTTGTTCATGTTGAAAAAGGGTGTCAACTTTATGAGCAAAAGGGGACATATCTATTTGATGTTCTTGAAGAGGCTATTGCCTGTGGGTTTTGGGACTTAGCTGGTGTAGAAGCACTCTGAAAGATTTAAGTTTCTGACAAATAAACCTAGTGAATGAAATTTATAGAGTCTCAGATAGGGAACCAGGCTTTCTTTAAGGTTTTCAGGACTACTGTTGACTTGGGCTTATCATATTGTGGTCATTTGTCATATCTGGGTGAAGCTTGCATGGGAGTAATCTCCAGCACAATCTCTTGACTTGGTTTGAATTCTCTTAGGCACTAAAACCTTATTTTGTTGCTTTTCTTTTCCCCCTTTTGATCACAAAGGCGTTCTTAATCCCTCGATGACAGGGTCAGGCTCATTCTCGATTCCATGTCCCATGTTGCCAGGAAGGCTCATTCATCTTGAGGGTCCTGTCCCACGTTGAGGGGGGGTTGATGAGTTTATTTGCAGAGTTGGGCTTATAGAGAGAAAGTCCACATTTGAGCAACAAAAGAGGTTCTCTGGAGGTGACTCCTAGGCATAATTACAGGCGGGTTTAGCCTCCTCTTTGCAGCCATAAGTTTCATCTGAGCAAGCCTCAATATTGAGGGCCCAACTTATAAACTAGGGGGTTCCTAAGTTCACAGAGCGTATGTTATGTCCATAATAATCCGTCTATATCCCACACTCAGTTGTACAATCCCCATCACTCTCCATTTTAAACAATTCTCATGACCCAGAACATCTCGCAGCTCTTGTCAGCCCCCAATTATTTGTCCCTAGTATTTGTGTAATACTAGTATAGTATTCCTATTAATTATAGTCCCTAATGTGCAATATGTAGATTTTTCCCATGTACCTTCTGTTGTCAACTCTCTGTGCTAGTGTCATACCTTAGAAATATATCATGTAAGCACCTGTCTTTATTTGTTATACTGATCTGTGGGAAACATGCCTTTAAACAACCGCTTTCATTCCTATCCACCTTCAATACAGCTCTGATACTTATAATCCCATTAACAAATAATCGTCGCCCCTATCCATTACCACACCTTTGAATTCACCATTATTAACATATCTGAACATACTAGATTATCATTCCCTCTCACTAGCTACTGTCTATCACTAGGTCCCCAATATTCTTACATTATAAGACATTTATTTTACATTGTTCAGATAGTTCATGGAGGTGGTTATATATAATATCTCTCCTTTTGCGTCTGAGTTACTTCACTCAGAATTTTTTCTTCAGGTTTCACCTGTGTTGCCATGTTTCACGACCTCGTTGCTTCTTACTTCTGCATAGTATTCCATTGTATATATACACCACATTTTGTTTATCTACTCCTCTGTCAAAGGACACTTGGATTGTTTCCATCTCTTGGCAATTGTGAACAGTGCTCCTGTGAGCATTGGTTTACAAATGTCTGTTGGTGTTACTGCTTTCAAATCTACTGGGTATATACTGAGAAGTGAAATTGCCATTATAGGGTAATTCAGTATCTAGTTTTCTGAGAAGCCGCCAAACTGTCTTCCAGAGTGGTTGTACTGTTCGTTATACATTCCCACCAGTAATGAATAAGAGTTCCAATTTCTCCACATCGTCTCCAGCATTTGTAGTTTCTTGTTTGTTGGAAGGCAGCCATTCTTATTGGTGTGAGATGATATCTCATTGTGGTCTTGATTTGCGTCTCCCTAATAGCTAGTGAAGATGAACATTTTTTCATGTGTTTTTTTTAGCCATTTGTATTTCTTCTTCAGAGAAATGTCTTTTCATATCTTTTGCCCATTTTATAATTGGGCTGTTTGTACTATTGTTGTTGTTGTAGGATTTCATTATATATGCAAGATATTAGTCTCTAATCATATACATGGTTCCCAAATATTTTCTCCCATTGAGTTGGCTGCCTCTTCACCTTTTTGACAAATTCCTCTGAGGTACAGAAGTTTTTGATTTTGAGGAGTTCCCATTTATTTATTTTTTTCTTTTACTGTTTGTGCTTTGGATGTAAGGTCTAAGAAGTGACCTCCTAGTACTAGGTCTTGAGGATGTTTCCATACATTATCTTCTGGGAGTTTTATGGTATTGTCTTTTATATTGAGGTGTTTGTTCCACTTTGAGTTAATTTTTGTATAGGGGATGAAGAAGACGGGATCCTCTTTCATTCTTTTTGTTATGGCTTTCCAGTTCTCCCAGCCCCATTTGTTGAAGAGAATGTTCTGTCCTAGTCAGTGGGTTTGGGGACCTTATCAAAAATCAGTCGACTGTATATCTGGGAGTCTATTTCCTACCTCTCAATTCAATTCCATTGATCAGTATGTCTATCTTTATGCCAATACCATGCTGGTAGCTTTATAGTAGGCTTCAAAGTCTGGAAGTGTTAAGTCTCCCACTTCGATCTTTTTTAGGATGTTTTTGGCAATTCAAGTCCCCTTTCCCTTCCAAATAAATTTGATAACTAGCTTTTTCAAGTCTGCAAAGTAGGTTGTTGGAATTTGGTTGGGATTGCATTGAATCTATAGATCAGTTTGGGTAGAATTGACATCTTAACAATATTTAGTCTTCCTGTGCATGAGCATGGAATATTTTTCACCTATTTAGGTTCTTTTTTATTTCTTTTAGTAAAATTTTATAATTTTCTGTGTAGAAGTCTTTTATTTCATTGGTTAAGTTTATTCCTAGGTACTTGAATTTTTAAGTTGCTATTGTTATTGGAATTTTTTTTTGATTGCCTCTTCAGTTAGGTCATTACTAGCGTATAGGAACATTACTGACTTATGTGCATTAATCTTATATCCCACCACTCTGCTGAATTTGTTTATTAGCTCAAGTAGCTTTGTGGTTGAATTCTCAGGATTTTTCAAATATAAGACATATCATCTGCAAATGTTGACAGTTTTACTTCTTCCTTTCCAATTTTGATACCTTTTATATCTTTATCTTGGTAGATTGCTCTGGCTAGAACTTCTAGCAGAATGTTGAATAATAGAAGTGACAGTGGGTATGCTTATCTCGTTCCTTATCTTAGGGGGAAGGCTTTTAGCCTTTCACCCTTGAGTACTGTGCTGGCTGTGGGTTTATCATATATTCCCTTTACCACATTGAGGAAGTGTCCTTCCATTCCTACCTTTTGAAGTGTTTTTATCAAAATGGGATGTTGAATGTTGTTGAATGCTCATTCAGCTACTATTGAGATGATCATTTGATTTTTTCCCATTCAATTTGTTAATGTGTTGAATTACATTAATTGATTTTCATATGTTGAACCACCCTTGCATGCCAGGAATGAACCCCACTTCGTCCTGGTATATAATTCTTTTAGTGTGCCTTTGGATTCGATTTGCAAGTATTTTGTTTAGGATTTTTGCATCTCTATTTTTCAGGGAGATTGGTCTATAGTTTTCCGTTTTTGTAGTGTCTTTCTCTGGTTTTGGTATCAGAGTGATATTAACTTCATAAATGAGTCTGGTAATGTTCCTTTTTCTTCAGTTTTTTGAAAGAGTTTGAGCGGGAATGGTGTCAGTTCTTTTTGGAAAGTTTGGTAAAATTCCCCTGTGAAGCCACCTGGCCCTGGGCTTTTATTTGTAGGTAGATTTTTGATGACTGATTGGATCTCTTTGCTTGTGATTGATTGTTGAGGTCTTCTATTTCTTCTTGGGTCAGTCTAGCTTGTTCATGTGTTTCCAGGACATTGTTCATTTCCTCTAAATTGTCTAGCTTGTTGGCAGGCATACAGTTGTTCATAGCATCCTCTTATGATTTTTTTTTATTTCTTCAGCATCTTTAGTAATTATCCCCTTCTTATTTCTGATTCTGTTTATTTGGGTTTTCTCTCTTTTGACTTTGTCAGTCTAGCTAAGGGTCTGTCAGTCTTGTTGATCTTCTCAAATAACCAACTTTTGGTTTTATTTTCTCTTTTTTTTTTTTTGTTCTCCAGCTCATTTATTTCTGCTTTAATCTGTTATTTCTTTTTGTCTACTTGCTTGAGGGTTAGCTTGCTAATCATTCTCTAGCCTCTTCAGTTCAGTTAGGTCTTTAGTATTAGCTCTTTCTTGCTTTTTGATATATACATTTAGAGCAATAAATTTCCCTCTCAGCATTGCCTTGGCTGCATACCACAGGTTTTGATATGTTGTGTTCTCATTTTCATTCGTCCTGATATATTTACCAATTTCTCTTGCAATTTCTTACTTGACCCACTGGTTGTTGAGGAGTATATTGTTTAACCTCTATATATTTGTGAAAGATCTGGTTCTTTGGTGGTTGGTGATTTCTAGTTGCATTCTATTGTGGTCCGAGAATGTGCTTTGAATAATTTCAGTCTCTTTAAATTTATTAAGACTTGTTTTGTACCCCAGTATATGATCTATCCTGAAAAACGTTCCATGGGCACTAGAGAGGAATGTGTATCCTGGTACTTTGGGATGTAACAATCTGTATATGTCTATTAAGTCTAATTCATTTATCATATTGTTTAGGGTCTCAGTTTCCTTATTGGTCCTCTGTCTAGTTGTTCTATCTATAGAAGAGAGTTGTGTATTGAAGTCTCCCACTATTATTGTAGAAGTGTCTGTTGTTCCCTTCAGTTTAGCCAATGTTTGTCTCATGTATTTTGGAGCTCCTTGATTGGGTGCATAAACATTTATAATTGTTATTTCTTTTTGGTGAATTATTCCTTTCGTTAATATATCATGTCCTTCTTTATCTCTCATGACACCTTTGCATTCAAAGTCTGTGTTGTTCAATATTAGTATAGCTACCTCAACTTTCTTTCTTTTTTTGGTAGAATTTTGTCCTTGTACCTCAGTATGTTTTTCAGCTTCCTTTTGATTGCAGTTTGCGTGGAGTATTTTTTCTCCTTCCTTTCACTTCCAGTCTCTTTGTGTTACAGAATCTAAGATGAGTCTCTTGTAAACAGTATATCACTGAATTGTATTTTTGAATACATTCTACCAATCTGCATCTTTTAATTGGAGAGTTTAATCCATTCACTTTCAAAGTTATTACTGTGAAGGGAATTTTTGAACCAGCCATCTTATCCTTTGGTTTTTAGTTGTTAGATCTATTTTTTCTCCCTCCCTCTTTTTTTCCCTTAAGTTATCCTTACTAATAACTCTTCAGTTCTATGCTCTTCTCCAGACCTCTCTCTCTGTTCTTTTTTTCTCAGCTGGTAGAACTCCTTTTAGTATTTCTTACAGGGCAGGTCTCTTGTTAAGAAATTCTCTAAGCGTTTGTGAAAATTTTAAACTCTCTCTTAATTTTGAAGGAGAGCTTTGCTGGATAAAGAATTCTTGGCTGACAATTTTTCCCTTTCAGAATCTGAAATATGTCATGCCACTGCCTTCTTGCTTCCGTGGTGGCTGCTGAGTAGTCACTGCTTAATCTTATGTTGTTTCCTTTGTATGTGGTGGATCACTTCTCTCTTGCTGCTTTCAGAAGTGTGTCCTCCTCTACAGCATTTGAGAATCTCATCAGTATATGTCTTGGAGTAGGTTTATTTGGATTTATTCTTTTTGGATTTCGTTGGGCATCTTTAATTTGCATATTTATTTAGTTTAGAAAGGTTGGAAAGTTTTCCCCAGCAATTTCTTCAAATACTCTTCCTAGACCTTTACTCTTCTCTTCCCCTTCTGGAACACCAGTGATTCCTATATTTGTGTACTTCATGTTGTCCATCATTTCCCTGAGATCCATTTCAAATTTTTAGATTTTTTTCACCGTTCATTCTTTTGTGCTTTTGGTTTCCATTACCCTATTTTCAAGGTCTCTAGTAAGTCCCTCCCCTTCTTCAAATCTGGTGTCATATGTCTCAAGAATATTTTTAATTTGATCAACAGTATCTTTTATTTCCATAAGATACACTATTTTTTTTTTTTTTTTTTTTACTCTTGCAAAGTCTTCTTTATGTTCTTCTAGGGTCTTCTTCATGTCCTTCATATTCTGAGCCATAATATTGATATTTGCATGTAATTCTTTGATTATTTGCTCCAAATTTTGTGTCTTTTATGGCTTTTTAATTTGTTTGGCTTGTCCATATCTTCTATATCCTGCAAGGGCTTTGTAATTTTCAGCTGGCTTCACATCATTTGCTTAACTTGATAAGGTTATTTTGGGATGTGCTGAATTAATTGATCCCTTATATGTAATTTGGTTTGCTAGAGTGCAGTTTCCCAATCCTACCAGCAGATGGTGCTCATGAGGCACAGCTTGTTGGAGTGCAGTTTCTCTAACCTACCTGCAGGTGGCACTCTCAAGTAGGTCTTCTTTGAACTTCTCCTGTGCAGTGGGTGGAATCCAAACTGGGTGGGGAATCAAGCAGTGCACTGGATCTCTGTGTGTACTTGGGAATCCTGGTCTTGGGGCTGCAATGTAGCCCTGAGCAGGTAGGCAGAGAGCCTGATCAAGAGCCCCCTGCAGGTGGGACGTGGACCCTGCCTAGCTTGCGGCCACAAGTCTCTGGGGTGTGGGAGGGGCTGCCAGTTGCCAGTATGGCACATCTCCATTCCCTGCTTCTCACTGTTGCAGCCCCCCCCCCCCAGACTTCCATGCTGGGGGAGGAATTGCAGCCTGCTGGGTCCCCTCATGGGGGAGTTCCCCACTGTCAGGCTGTGGAGGATCACCCACCAGGAAACTCTGAAGGTAGGTGGACGGGAGCGGAGAGCTGCTGCTCACTCCTGTACCCAGTGGCAGTTTTGCTGCTGCTGGCCTGGAGGGGTGGTGGAGGGTGCAGTCTGGATGGGGAACACACTCAACAGGTCCCTCCAGCCTCCGACTCTCCTCCGTTTTTGTTGGGTGTCTCCTCTGTGTGCTGTTGGGGACCCTCTATGACCGGTCACACCCTGGAACCGTGGTCCCTGGTGTCCTCTGTCCCCTTTCTAGTTACCCTGTTGGAGGAGAAGCCCGTCTGCTTCATCCAGGTATCTTCCTGGAAGTCCTCTCTTCAGTGGCTTTTAATGATGCAAATTTGTGACCTGTGTGCCGGTTTGAATGTATTATGTCCTCCCAAACGCCATTATCTTTGATGTAATCTTGTGTGGGCAGACCTATCAGTGTTAATTAGATAGTAATTCTTTGAGTGTTTCCATGGAATGTTCTGCACCCAACTGTGGGTGATGACTCTGGATAATTTCCATGGAGGTGTGGCCCCACCCATTCAGGGTGGGCCTTGACCAGTGGAGCCATATAAATGCGCTGACAAACAAGGAACTCATTGTAGCTGAGAGTGACCTTATGAAGAGGAGCTACAGCCAAGAGGGACACTTTGAAGAAAGCACAGGAGCTGCAGATGAGAGACAGTTTGAAGACAGCTGTTGAAAGCAGACTCTTGTGCCTGAGAAGCTGAGAGAGGACAAATATCCCAAGTGCAACTAAGAGTGACATTTTTGAGGAACTGCAGCCTAGAGAGGAATGTCCTGGGAGAAAGCCTTTTTGAAACCAGAACTTTGGAGCAGATGCCAGCCACGTGCCTTCCCAGCTAACACAGGTTTTCTGGACACCACTGGCCATCCTCCAGTGAAGGAACCCGATTGCTGATGTGTTACCTTGGACACTTTATGGCCTTAAGACTGTAATTGTGTGGCCAAATAAACCCCCTTTTATAAAAGCCAATCCATCTCTGGTGTTTTGCATTCCGGCAGCATTAGCAAACTAGAACAACCTTAGTGCGCAGAAACCCCAAGTAAGTTTCATGGACTAAAATCCAGGTATTGTCTTGGGTAGCGCCTTCTGGAGCTTCTAGTGGAGAATCCATTTCCTTGCCTTTTCGGCTTGTAGAGGCACCCATATTCCTTGGCTCCTGACCCTACTTCCATTTCAAAGCCAGTAGAGAAACATGTTCACATCTCTTTCTGGCTCTGACCTTCCTGGTTTCCATTTTCCCTTATAAGGAGCCTTGTGATTATGTTGAGCCCATCAGGTTAATCTAGGAAATCTCAAAATCCGATATTTGCAAAATACCTTTTGCCATGTAAGGTAATATAGTCACAGGTTCTAGGCATTAGGATGTGAATGCCTTTGGGGACCTTCTGCCCCCCGCAGGCTTTGCACATTTGGTTTACTCACTAATTTCTTGGAACCTTGGAAGGTCACTAGGTATTTGCTTGAGTGTAAAAATCTTGAGCATTTAAAAAGACCCAACCGCTTGTTTCATTGTAATTTTATATTCACCTATGAATCCATGATTCATTGTTATTGATATAAAGTTTTATAGTAGTGTACATAGCTAAATTTTTAGTTGGAACACATCATTCCAAGTATTTACGTATGTCATCAGTGCCCTCTGACCTACCATTTAAGGAGGTATTAATGTATTGTAGAAAATATGCACCTGTAATTTTAAACATGTAAGCAATCTTCACAGAAGGTAAACTCTTCCCTAACACCTGGGTTTAATGAAGAACTAAATATGATGTAGTCTACAGTTATTTTAATTTTTTTGGTTTTGTATCACTTATTCGTGGATTCAGTTAACTTCTCTGTTTCTGGGGAATCAGACTTTTTTAAGGTGCTTTTTGTACTCTTACTACTTCTTAATATATTCTTGTCCAGGCTCCTTTGCCCACCGCCGTCCTGAAAGCAGAGTTGAGCTGGAGCTGGCTCTTGCTGGCTTGCAGTGACTAGTGAAAGCCCTTAATTAAATATTCAGGACTTTTTTGTGAGTTGGTTGATAAAGTGCCAGTAGCTTGAAATTGGGAGTGTTTACATGATGGAAATTGGTATACATTAGAGATCAGGGCTTGTTTAGGTTTTCTAAGCTGCTGAAAATGCAGTATACCAGAAATGGATTGACTTTTATTAGTTCACAAATTTACCGTTCTAAGGCCATGAAAATGTACCAATTAAGGCATCAGCAGGACTTTGATCTCATGACTCCAACCTGAGGTTAGGGAGAGGGGTTTAGGATGAGAAGTTCCACCCCTGCAGATTTCTCTGGTGAGGAGGGAGGGGTAAGCTGTTTACTGGATAGCAGTGTATGTATATGAGCTACAGGTGTTTTGGTCTTTCCTCACCTTGGCTGGTTGCTTAGTAGTGCCACTCCCTAGTGGCTCCCCTTAGTAATGGTGTTTTGGTTTGCTAAAGCTGCCGGAATGCAACATACTAAAAATGGGTTGGCTTTTACAATGGGGATTTATTACTTTACAATTTACAGTTCTAAGGCCATGAACATGTCCAAATTAAGGCATCAACAGGATGATACCTTCTCTGAAGAAAGGCTGAAGGCATCTGGGGTTTCTCTGTCTCATGGAAAGGCACATGACCAGAGTCTGCTGGGCCTCTCCTGAATTTAGCTTCTGGTTTCTGTGGCTTTCTCCACAATGTCTCTGGGCTTTTGTCTTAGCTTCTCTCTTAGCTTCTCCTGGGGGCAAACTCTGGATTACATATCTTAGCTTCTCTCTAAAATATCTCAGCTTCTCTGAGCTCTCTCTCTCTCCGTGAGCTCCCGTAAAGGACTCTGGTAAAGCATTAAGACCCGCCTTGAATGGGCAGGGTAACATCTCCATGGAAACAACTTGACCGAAAGGTCCTACCCACAGTAGGTCTGCCCCACAAGATTGGGTTAAAAGAATGTGGCCTTTTATGTGGTACATACTAGACCCCAACCAGCACAGGGCTCCTCCCCTGTCACGATTACCGGAAACCATTCTCAGAGCATTACCAGTACTCTTGGCCTTACTGAATTCAGTGGCAAACACTTAGTGCAGTTTCTTCTTTGTTCTCATCCTTTGTGACACTGTAGTCTCTTTTTTTTTTTAATGTTTAAAAATTTTATTTGTAAATCTTCATTTTGTTTTGTTCTGTGATGTGATCTCACCCTCCTTCACCCTCTGCTCCTCCACACATCCCCGCTGCTTGTTCCTCCATCTTTGCCTAGCTTATGAACGTTCGACTGCCCAAGGACTTGGCCCCGGTGTCAGCAACTATTTTCTGTAGGGGGCCGGATAGTAAATGTTTTAGGTTTGCAGGCCATATGGTCTCTGTCACAGCTACTCAACTCTGCCGTTGTAGAGCCAAAGCTGCCATAGAAAAGATGTAAGTGATTGTGTGGCTGTGTTCTAATGAAACTTTATTTGCAGAAGCAGGTGGTGGGCTGGATTTGGTCTGGGGTTGTAATTTGCCAGCCTGTGATCGACTTTCTCTTTGGGAGGTCTCCTTTGATATTATGGCTTCCAAACAATCTGTGTGCTTAATTGCCAGATTGACATTTCTTACCCTTATTTTTCCTTTGAGCACCAGACCGTTCCCTTGGATCTTCTGAAGGCATCTCAAAGATAATATGGTCCAAACACAATCCTTTATTTGTGCCCTGAACTTCCTTCCTCTTGCCTCTTGCTCCTCCAGTCCCTGCCCTCCCGCCTTCCCTTCCTCCTGCCCATCTCCTTTCCCTTCTGCCCCCCTGCCTTGGCCCTCCTTCCATCTGTCCACCTTGCCAGGCATGTTCCTTCTGAGCGGGTCGCTGTCCTTGCTGCTTTTCTGTCCCTTATGCTCTTTCTTCAGGCCTTTACATGGCTCAGCTCTTTGTTGCCGTCTTGCTGTCAGTTCAGTTGCCTTCTCTTGACCACTTTCTAGTCACTTGTCATCCTTAAAGTTCTTCATATTATTTTGTACTTCAGAAGCACTTTTTGCATTTATTTATTTCTTTGTTGTCATTCCCCTCACTTGTCTATAAGTTCCCTAAAAACTGGTGCTTTGTATGATTTCGTATCTTTGGCCTCTTAAGCTTTACCCTCCCACATAGCGGGCATTCATTCACTTAGTATTTTCAGTGAATGGATGAATGAATACAGTTTTTCTACGTTTCGGACATTGGGAAGACCACAGAGATGTGTGCCTAGTATGATGTGGGAAACAGGGACGAACAAAATAAGTGTAATATTACTGAGTGTTAAAAGGACATATAAGAAAGGGAGAGACAGCTTTCTGTTTGTCTTCCCTTTTCTGTGTTCTTTTTTCTTTCCTTTGTTGCCTATTTAAAAAAATTTTTTTTGGATAGTTTTTCATGTTATTTTAGTACTCATAGCCCCATTAACTTTAAAGTTATAACTTTTCACTTTTATTTTAATTGTTACCCTAGAAATTACAACATGGTTCCTTGACTGACTTAATTTAATATTAAGTGGCATTTTTACCCTCTTTCCAGACAATGCAAGGACCTTGGAACACTTTAATTCCATTATTCTCCTCCTGACTACTAAACCATTGTTGTCAAACATTTTAATTCTGTAGATGTTTTATAGCTATAGATGCTTAAAACTTTAAACCTTATTGTTATTTCACTTATTAGAAATTTTATTTTATATATATTGAAAAACTTCTTTAGACGTATCTAGATAGTTAAAAAAGTCAAATTATTACTATTCCGTATATATATAAAGGAAATATATAAGCAAAACACATTGATTTCTAAAACTTTTTTGTATTCAGGGTCCATCACTTCTGAATCACTTCTGAACTCATAGTTTTTTGAAGGCTGTGTTTTCCCACACAGCATTGTCTTCTTTGCTCTTAAGAATAAGAGTGATACAGCATTTCTTAAAAGAACAAGTCACTATTGTCTCTGGGATTTTCTTCCTAGCCAGTGGCACTCATTCTGCAATTTCTGACAGTAACTTTCTTGATAGAACTAGAATGTGTCAACAGAAAAATTTCAGAAAACATTCGTACCTCAGATGGTTCTTAAATGCTTTGTTGATAAAAATAAGGGTAGCACTTGTACGGCCACACTTTAGCAGTTAGTCCACGGTCTCACACGTGCAGGCAGTGAAGACGTCACGACCACGACCTGGCCAGCAGCACTTGGAAGACACCATCCTTGCATCCGAAATTTCTGATGTCATTGAACCGGGTTACTCTGCCTTTCCTTGACTCTTAAAAAATTCTATTTAAAACAGAACTTTGACAAGCTAATGTAAGTGTGATATTAGAATTCTGAAAGGTATGACTTGTTTTTACAATTGCTTAAGGACAAACCTTCAGGTGAAGTCGGAGACTCAAGGTGACCTGGCCTGTTGCCTGTAGCATAACCTGAAAGGGCAGCTCTAAGTCTAGGAAACTGACTGCATGTCCCACACTCTGCCCACTTCAGCCACATGGGCAGCTCAAGGACTCTCATGGGGCTTGGGTGAGGCAGAGGGCAAGAAAGCTGGCAAGGTCCCTCTCTCCTTCTTCCCCTGAAATCTTGGAGAGTGTGGAACTCTGGAGTGGGATCTCTCATTTTATACAAGACAGTATTCATTTAATTTAACCCACATACTTATCTTTTCATTGCTTCCCCCCCCCCCCCAGTATCTCTGAGCTATTTGTTGTAGTGTTCTTTCTGCCTGAAAAATATCCTTTTTTATTTTGATTAATATGCATCTGCTGGTGATGAAATAGCTCATGCTCTGTCTGATAGCGTTTGTTTTTTCTTTTGCCTCATTTTGAATGATATGATTGCTGGATATAAAATTCTGATTGTTATTTTCTTCTCAGTAATTTAAAGATACTCTGTAATTCTGGCTTCCATGATTTCTGTTGCAAAGATGGTAGTAGTGTAATTGCTGTATCTTTGAAGGTAATATTTCTTTTTTCTCCAACTGCTTGTGAGCTTTTCTTTTTTGTCTTTGGTTTTCAGCAGTTTTACTAAGGTATTTGTAGGTATTGGTTTCTTTTCTTTAGCCTTCCTGGCTTCAAAAGCTTCTTGAATCTGAAGTGAGAAAAGTATGTCTGAGGCTTTTATACTGGGTGTTTTGTTTTGTTCTATTTTCCTGATTTCTCATTCTCTCTTCAGCTGTGTTAAACCTCCTCTTAAACCCAGCCACTGATTTCTTAATTTGGGTTGTTTTGAAATTGCCATTTCCTTCTTTTTTATAGTTTATAGTTCTCTGCTGAAATTCCTAGTCTTGCCTTTGATCTTGACCAGACCCAGCAAACTGTGACCCACAGACCAAGTCTGGCCTGCCACCTTTTTCTCTTTAATAGTTTTATTGGAACACAGCCACTTTCATTTATGAAAATATATTGCTGCTTTTGTGTTAAAATGGCAGATTTAAGTAGTTGTCACAGAGACTTTATGGCCTGCAAAGCCTAAAGCATTTATTGTCTGGTCCTTTGCAGATAATGTTTGCCAATCCCTGTCCTTGAACTTTGTAAGCATCATTATTTTAAAGTCTGTTGCTAGTAGCTCTTGTAGCAAAGCCCTTTTATGTCTGTTTCTGTTCATTTTTGTTGCTTTTTTTGTTTCCTCTTGAGCTGGTTATTTATTTTTATAAGGTGTTGGACATTATGTTTGCAGAATTATTAGTAGAAGTAACTTGTAGTTTAAGATGGTAGTATGTTCTTTCAGAGAGGATGTTTATTAGCTTGACCAAGTACCTAGGACACTAGTCATCCAGGATTATCTCAGTTTAATTTCTTGGTTTAGTAAAATTTGAAGCTGGGCTGCAGTACTTTGAGGGCCTATCTATTTCCAGTTTATCCTTACTCCTATGGGATAGCCCTCTGAGTTTCAACCTAATACAAACTGGATTCATTAGAGGCATCCCCCTCACACACAACTCCCCCCCAACCTCCCAACACACACTTTGGCATGCCCTGGACTACAGTTCCTGTCTCCCTAGGCCGCGGTGGCTGCCAGAATCACCACTCAGTCTCTCAGCCATCCTCTGCAGATTGGGTGAACACCCTCTGGGAAAAAGTGGTCCCAAATGCCAGTTTTATCCTCATGGACTCATCTTCCTGATCCTCTTTTGTCTCAAATCTTGACCACAAAATTCCTCACTGACTGATCCAGATCATCTAGTTTGACTTTAGCAGAAGCTGTCATATAATTTGAACTTATATGAATTTTAATACTTCAGAGATAAGTTTTTTCAAATATACAGCAGATTAGTAAGTCAGTCACTTTTCTGTTGGTGGATGGGTGGTTGGATGACTATATGAATGAGTTTGATGTAAATATAAGATACATCCACAAAATGACAGACAAGATGATCATGTATAGGAATGAAAGTTAAAAAAATAAAAGCGATATTGGGTGCTTATTGGGAGGTTAAATGTGTCCACTGAGAGATGCTGAAGAGAAAATTTTGAAGTCTGTTTACACAAAGTTATGGAGAATGATGGATAGGATAGGAAATGGAGAAATAAACTACATGGAGATCAGCCAGTAAGAAACTACTTTCTCTTATTGTTACCTTAAAGAGTAGTCTTGAACTACCTTATTAACTGATTGACTCAAAATAGTACTAGAACTTAGGATACAGGATTGGTTAAACCTATTCCTAGTTTTGTTAAAGGCTTTTAATTACCATGTAGAAGAAACCAATTCATAAAATCATAGTGATATTATCCTTCTCTGTTATCTGAGCTTTTGGCCCACATTTTTAACCTACTCAACACTTATATTAGGATGTCTCACTGTATTTCAAAGTGACATGTCCAACATGATTCTGTTATCTTTTCAGCATGTACTTACCTTCTCTGTAATTGAATTCCTTTGCATAGGGAGGAAATTCTCATTCTTATTTGTGTCTCCGATAATTGCAGCAGCCCCTGGTGTGTGGTAGACATTCATTCAGTGCCTTCTCTCTGCACGCATTGGCAAAGAATTGGAGGGTTCGTAAGGGGCCAGTGAGGTTTCTCTGAACAGTTGTAGAATCCTTTCTACAACATCCAGGGGATCTGAGTAGCCTCTATGACGTTGGGGGTTTTAACACCCTTAAAGCAGTTCATTCCATTTTTTATTATTTCTTACAAATATTTCCCTATGGAAATTTGTTTCTTTGCATCTTCCAATCATACAATCATGTATCCTTTGGCATGTACACTTAGGAATCACACAGACCAAGCATAATTCTTTCATGAGCTGATCTTTTAAATATTTGAAGTTGGTTATCATTCACTCTGACCTCAGAACTGTCTCTTTTCTAGATTGAGCATTTCTGATTCTTTCATTGGTTTTCCCATGACTTCGATTTTTTTCTTTTTTGTTCCTTTGTATGTTACCCGCCGCTCCTCTCCTTTTTGGAGTTATCCGTCTTTGCCTGTGTCCTGGCTCCCTGGATTGTAGTCTGACCAGCATGAGCACCCTCTCTCATGCTTTTTGTGTTGACATACGGAGTAAAAGAGAACTTTTCATGGCTAAAGCTTTTCACGCAAATCTTCAACACATATATCTTTTTCTAATTTACATTTTTGTTCCACATATTCAGGTAAGAAAATCATGAGACAAAAGGGAAGGGAGTTTCTTACATCACCCAGGAATCCTCCTCAAAAGTGGTAAACATGCAAATTCTTAGTAGTTGTAGAGAGTGAGAAGTATTTATTATAGGTAGTATATTTTCCTTGGCAATCAGATATCCTTATTTTTGTTTTTTGTTCTTTTTTTGCATATATGCTAAGGGATAGTACTTAAATCTAGTGTACATGAAAGAAGGCTTAAAGTGGCATAGATGAAGTATTTTTCTCGGTTATCATGGTTCTGAAAGGAATCTGAAGGTCCATGCTTGAATGTTTCAGCATTCACGCCAACTCTCTTGCCTTTCTGTTTCCAGTGGTAATATTAAAACAAAGAAACACAGTTGAAATATAATTACAGTCATGTTAAGTTAAATATACAAAAATAAAAAATAATTGTGCTGATTTATTTTCTGTACCAGAGATGTAAAATCTAAAGACTAGGAAGTTTTCAGTTCTTGCCCCTTTTAATGGTTCCATAGTCACAGCATTAAGATAATTAAAATAACTTAGAAGTGTTAAATTCAGTGCAAATTGACAGACGTTCAGTAGACTGAGTCTTTGTCTTTAGCACTGTGCTTGGCACTGCAATAGAAATGTGCAGAGATGCTGGGCCTGGCCTCAGAGCTCGCCATCAGCCGGGTGTGGGGAGTGCCAGGCCAGAGCTGCGCATGAGGCCCGACCCCCGCGCGGGAGGCGGCCAGGGGAACTGCAAGCACAGGTGATGCTGCCGCGCGCCTCCTTACTCTTCTTACACATTTTCATGTCTCTTTGGTTGTTGTTATTAATGCAATATAAATCCAGGATGGCCTCTGGATATTTAAGTTCTGAAATTTTCATGTGTTTGAGTTGAGGTGTTATAGACCTTAGATTTTTATGTATGTTATTAGATTCATTCTGAGTAAACATGTATGTTTATGTCACTGCTGGAAGGGCTTTAATATTCTTTAAGGATTTGTTTCCTGAAAAGGATCTTGTTTGTCAAACAGGAATCACCACTTCCCATGGTGAGAAATATCACTGCTATATGAAAGGCTTTGAAATTTCCCATGTAGAAAAAGTTAGCTTTTTATTTTTCTAAGAGAGAGTAATCAGCTAATGATTTTTCATTCCTTCAGAATCACACGATTGACTAAAAGCCACAAACTTTCAAAAGGAGGCCAGTTGAATATATCCCAAGGATGTGGAATGACCATGATTGTTTAAGCACAGAGTATAATCTTCTTAGTTGGTGAACATATTTTTGAACCTATTACATTGCATATCCACCAAAAGAAAAAAATAAATCTATCATTAGCAGTCCCTCCTCATTCACATTTCAAATAAGAAAACCCACTTAGCTAGAATCCAAGATGGAATTATAGTATAGCAAATTCTTAAGAATATTCTTCCCAGGTTCATTGTATCAGGATGGAAACACTAATTTTTAATGACAGAAGACGGAAAGGAGGCATTACACTGGAAAATGCATGTTAATTTGTGGAAATCTTTTATTGTTTGGGGGTGGGGTCAGAGGAGCATTAAAATTCCTCAATGTGCTCCTCAGTGTTGCACAGAGCCCTGGACTCCCCTGAGGAAAATCAGCTGGACTCTCCGCTTTGGGCAGTCAAGGCAGTGTGGTCACGAAATCACGGGAGGAATGATATTTTGTAGGTTTCATTAGTATGGGGCACCAAGTTCATCCTTCTTTTTGTTACTGCATTCCTGTGGCGAGGTATTACTGTAGCTTCAAGGTATTGCCCTCGACATCCTTCTTTTTAAAATGTTCATTATTACTCCTTTTTAGAGTAGTCATGCAGCTCTGGGATTCCCGGGTTTGATGTTTCCAGCCTAGTATACTTTTGTAAGGTGTGTTTTCAGAGTAAAAGTAGTTGATCAACTGGAAATGATCAAAGCCTCTTTTTTGGGGGGTTCAAAATTGACTGCAACTGAGAATTTGCTATAGTATGATTCCATCTTGGATTCTAGCTGAGTGGGTTTTCTTATTTGAAATAATGTAACAACTTTATAATATCATGAAGTTAACATGTTATGGTGGCTAACTTGTTTTTATGTATAAAGTTTGTTCTGATTGGTTAAGCTTATGGCTTAAAAATCAACTTTTGTCTTGTTTCTAATAGCATTCACTAGAAAACTCTTTGAAATGGACTGGCTTAATAAACATTTGTGTTAACCAGGAGCATTTTGTGACTAGATGACATGGACCCTGATGTATCATTGTTATGGCTGTGCTGAAGCTTGTGGTTGTGGTGATGATAATGGTGGTGGTGGTAGTGGAGGAGGTGGTGATAATGGTGGTGGTGATGGTGGTGGTGATGATGATGGTTTTGGTGGTGGTGGTGATGATGGTGATGTGTGGATGATGGTGGTGGTGGTGATAATGGTGGTGGTCATGGAGGTGGTGGTGGTGGTAATGGTGATGATGGTAGTGGTGGTGGTGATTGTAGTGGTGATGGCAGCGATGATGGCAGCGGTGGCGGCTGTAGGTGGTGGTTAGTGGTGGCTGTGGTAGTGGTGATGTGTGTGTATACTTGTGTCTGTAAATCGATTGAAGTGTATGGTGGGTTCTTATTCAGAGTTTTCAGTGTGTCATGCTGGGATGCTAATTCATTTTTGCTTTTTGATTGGCTAGCTTTTGTTAATATGCTTGCTAAACTACTGGGTTAGCTTTCTAAAGGTAAATTGTAACCAGGTGTGTGAGGTCAGGGTGGAAAGCAGTTTTATGGAGGTTTTGTTCTAATAGCATATAACAAATCACTGGAAATGTGAGTCATCAGCAAAAGGCACTTTATAAAGCAAAAGGTGGAAAAATGTGCAGCATTGCAAATGTTGCAGGGTAAAGGTATTTATAGCTGTCAGGCATGTTTTTTTTTTTTTTTTAATTTAGTTTACTCCTATAATTTTTTTTTTTTTTTACAAAAAGAATATATTGTATGGTTTATGGGATTCTGTTTCTTTTCTCAGAGAAATAGGATTATTCTCGAACAACCAGCTCTAAGCAGAGTATCGGAAAGGTTTAATTTTCTTCTATGTCCCCTGAAGAACACTTTGCGTCTGCATTTTGGCGTAGCTGTGCAGTGCTCCCCCCTTTTCTCCATCTTGTACTGTTCTTATTTTAAAGCCAAGCCTGACAGTAAGCTGTTTGCTTTTTCTCACTCGTGTGGATGAATGAAGGGCATTTATAGAACATACAAACCAATCTTTGCTTGGATACAGCATTTATGATTTATGGCCAACATGTAGCCCTGATTTTCTGTGGAGAATGATCCTTATTGTCTTTGTATACTAACTCAGTGCAGAAGCACTTGTCTATTTTGAGCTAAACCAGACCTCTTGTAAAAAGAATCAAATTATTTCATCATGGTGAAAATGAAAAGCTATAATTACTTGTAATTAGGCTTCAGAATTTTTGAAAATTGAGGAATTCTTTTCCAGAGGTTTAAGATCACTCCAAATCAGTGACTTTAGAAAATAGGAAATAATTTTCTGTTCAATTTGAAATTGATTTAATTTATGCCTTTGACAGCTATTTTTCCTTTGATATTTTTGTAGTGGAAATCATAGAACTATGGTGATTAGTGCTATAATGTTTTCTGTGATATCGTACACTAGTTTGTTCAAAATTTAGTCTACTGCTTTTAATGAGTTTCTGTAAAGTCTGGATTATAAAAGATGTTAAATAATTATTTTTGAGCACCTCTGATTAATAGTGTATGAGTTTTGTAGATATTCACAGAGGTTTCTAAAGTTTCCAAAAGGAAAAAGTGAGGACTTAGTTTTTTTCTAGAGTAACAGATTCTACCCCTACTCCCATCCCACCGAGGATTTGAGAATGTATATACTGCTGTATATACAGAAAAAGAAAGTATTCTTTTTCTTTCTCTCTATTTAACTTCTTAGGTTAAATTTCAAAGTTAAATATAACAAATAAATTTTTACTAATATTTTACTGATTAGTTCTTAGAATGTAAGTTTCAGAAAGACAAATATTTGTAAAATATTACATTAAAATGCTCTGGATAAATTACTTGTTTAATATCTACTGCCCTTTATTCCCATACACCCAAAATTACTTTCAGTGTTTAGAACAATTTCAGCAGGGAAAGAATTTTGTCCTCTAGAGAGTTTTCTTCAGAATTTGCATATTGTGAACTGAATTTTTGCATAATGATTTGAGAAAACAACAGATAATTTGGATGGACTAAATTCCTTCACTGAGGAAAACTAATGAGTAACTGACTTTACAAGAAGCTTCTGTAAACTACAGATGTGTTTGTTTAATGAGTTATGTTAAAGTGAGCTCTAACTTTAGTTACCTCTTAATTTTACCTTTTGAAACAACCTGAGAAATGTGCAACAGACAAGAACTTATCCGATGATATCCTTTCTTATCTTTGCAGGCTAAGGGGCATGCATTTATATTTGTATTTATATTTATATTTATATTTATTTTTATTTTTATTTTTTTTTATAGGAGAAACTTCCTTTTTTTCAATGCAGTTTTATTGAGATATATTTACACAGCAAATAAACCATCCAAACTATACAATCAGTGGCTCACAGTATATCATATAGTTGCGCATTCATCACCACAATTTTAGAACATTTTCATTACTCCAAGAAAAAAATAAAAAAGAACACCCCAAACATCCCATACTTCTTACCTCTATCCATTATTTATTTATTTTTGTTTTTATTTTATTACTCATCTAGGAGTATATATTTTTAACTATAAATTTCATTCCTTGGGCCAGTTCAGTTAATTTTAATGTTACAAAAAACATGCATTTGATCAATTAAAAAATTTCATGTTTTCTGTTTTTTAAACTTAAAGACAGTATATCACTAGTCATGCTTTGCACTGTAAAAATAATTTTGAAGTCTCCATAACCATAGGAGTTTGTTACCTTTTTTCTTGTCTTTGAATTAGGCATTTATAATAGAAAAAGTCACAGTTTTGAAGGAATAGAAGGAATATTATTGTTATAATTGTCTATTATCTATTTTTTAAAGGAAGATGGAGTTAATATATTTTGTTATCACAGTGTTAGTAGGAGGATGTTCTAGTTTGCTAATGCTGCGGAATGCAAAACACCAGAGATGGACTGGCTTTTATAAAAAGGGGGTTTATTTGGCTACACAGTTACAGTCTTAAGGCCATAAAGTGTCCAAGGTGACACATCAGTAATCGGGTACCTTCACTGGAGGATGGCCAATGACATCCAGAAAATTCCTGTTAGCTGGGAAGGCACGTGGCTGGCGTCTGCTCCAAAGTTCTGGTTTCAAAATGGCTTTCTCCCAGGAAGTTCCTCTCTAGGCTGCAGTTCCTCAGAAATGTCACTCTTAGTTGCACTTGGGGTATTTGTCTTCTCTTAGCTTCTCCAGAGCAAGAGTCTGCTTTCAACGGCCATCTTCAAACTGCCTCTCATCTGCAGCTCCTGTGCTTTCTTCAAAGTGTCCCTCTTGGCTGTAGTGCCTCTTCAAAATGTCACTCACAGCTGCACTGAGTTTCTTTTCTTTGAGTCAGCTCATTTATATGGCTCCACTGATCAAGACCCACCCTGAATGGGTGGGGACACGCCTCCATGGGGATATCTCGTCAGAGTCATCACCCACAGCTGGGTGGGGCACATTCCAAGCAAATCTAATCAGCACCAAAATGTCTGCCCCACAAGACTACATCAAAGATAATGGCGTTTGGGGACACAATACATTCAGACTGGCACAGAGGAATAGAATTTATGTCCTCATAAGCATGTTTTGAAAAACCCATCTGTAGAAAGCTAGTCAGCCCTTCCTTCAAATATATTCAGCACCTGGCTCCTCCTTGTTGCCTGTACTGGTGCCCTGCCCCTGCCACTGTCTCCGTCCTCACAGCTCTGTGCAGTCGGTTCCCGGAGGTCTCCCTGCTTCTGTTCCTGATGCTCTTGTCATCTCTTCTCAAGTGCAGCATGCTGCTCCTGCCATAGCCCAGGTCGGGCCAGGCCACTCCTCTGTTCCGAACCTGGTGAGGACTCCCAGTGGTCCTCCGGGTGAAAGTCAACAGCCAGTGGACTCCTGGGCCCTCTGTGATCTGGTACGCCATTGCCTTGTGACCATTTCTCCTGCTACGCAGCATCTTCCTCCCTCTGCTCCACCCACAGCGGCTTCTCGTCGTTTCTTGAATAACCAGGGCATGTTCTTTCTGAAGGGCCTTTGCTCTAACTGTAGATACCAACTGGAATGGTCTTCACCCTGTAACTGCTTAGTTCAGTCCCTCACCTCCTTTAAATCACTGCCCAGATGCCACATTCTTATCGACACCTGCCCTGACCAATGAGTGTAACCCTGCAACTTGCCCCCATCCCAACACCCCTGATTCTCCTCCTCCCGCTTCACTTGCCCTGCCCCCATAGCATTTATCTCATTCTAATACATTATCTAGTTTTTTTTTTTTTTTTGTACTGTTTATTATCTTTTGCTATTTTTTGCTATCTAGCTCCACTTAGGGCAGGGATTTGAGGTTTTTTTCACTGGTTTCCATGGCACCTTGAAAAGTGCTTGGTACATAATAGGTACTTAGTTAGTAAAAATCAATTTTTAATTTTCCAAAAAAGTGGATCACATATGGGTTTGATGGATGCAGTATAAATGAAGAGTAAGCCAGCCTTCCAGTAACTGTCTGACTGCTGTTAATCTTCCTTGCTTTCTTTTCATTTTGACTTTTCCTGGAATTCTAACTTTGGTTCCTCTTTCAGTTCTACAACCCTAGACTGTCTTGGGGAAATACAGAGGTAACACTTGCTCTCTCAATATTGTTTGGTCACCTTCAAGACAATGTAGAAACCAAAGTCAGCATCTTATTCTCTAAGACCTTTGTCTTCTCCTTTGTTTCCCGATTTGCCATTGTGTATCACCATCAACCTGTTGGCCCAGGTGTTTCCCAGGGCCCCTGGCAACTGCCAATGTGTGGGATGTCTACTCATGATACCTATGAAGTCATCATCACATCTGACCATTCCCTTTGCCACTGCATGACGTTGGGTCTTTACTATCGTTTCCAGGCCTATTCCAGGTATTTCCTTTGTTTTCCTTGATTGTATTTTCTCCCTGATCTAGTGGGTCTACTGTATCTGATTTTATCTCCTTTTTAAAGAAAAATATCTATGATTGATTTCCATTATTTGTAAAGTTAAAAAACATTGACATGAGATTGTCTTTTACTCAACCTGGCATCAAACCTTTACTAAAAAAAAGTAAAGCATTGTTTTAAAGCTGTAGTCATTATGTTCTTAAAGATTTTTAGTAAAAGAAGAGTTAGATGTTAAAGTAAGTTTGGAAAATGATGCATTGAATAATAGGACCTTTTAATGTCCTAATGTGATTGTCATTTGTCAAGAAAGCGATAGTTTGTTGTATATGGAATGGTGCTAAGTCCTCAGGAGGAAAAAGTAATGCAGGACAGGGGGTAGGAAATGTTGGGTAGAGTCTTTGGGTGGCTGTTGGAGGAGTATAGAATAGGGGCACCAAGGACAGGCCCTGTGAAAGGGTAATATTTGAGGTGGTCGAAATGATTGGATTCTGAGTATATTTTGCAGGAAGAGTATATAGTATTTGCTCATGGATTTGATAGTGGGTTGTGAAAGAAATACAGGAGGAAAAGAAAGGCAGGAGGTAAAGATTGGCTTGAGGAACTGAAGTAGGGAGTTGCCATTAACTGAGATGGGGAAGAATATAAAAGTGCAGATCTGGTGAATCAGGAGCTCTGTTTTTGATATGTTAAGTTTGAAATGGTTAAGAGGTGATCTGGTGGAGGTGTCAGTTTGAATCTGGAGCCCAGGGGAGATGTTGAGTAGACAATTTGACATCTGAATCTGGATATGAAGGGAAATACAGATTTGGGAATCATCATGGTATAAATGGTATTTAAAGCCATGAGACTGGATGAGATTCCCGAGGTAGTCTAGATAGATACAAAAGGGAAGTAGTCCAACAGCTGGTCCTCAGAGCCTTCCAACATTAAGTGGTTGGGGAGATGAGAATGAACAGGTAAAGGAGATTAAGAAAGAACAGATGGAGAGGTAGGAGGAAAACCAGGTGAAGGTGGTCTCCAGGGACACAGAGAAACATGTATCAAAGAAGAGGGGAGGATCAACCGTGCCCAATGCTGCTGCCATGGTTAGGTGGAGGGAGGGGATTGAAATGAGCCACTGAGGTAATAAGGTGTTTCTCCCCAAACTTACTTGATCAAGACATCACCTTTTTAACTGGGGCACTTGCTAATGTCTCACAAAATGCTGTTGTTCTGTGAAACAAAAGTAGATATTTGATAAATTTTGTCATTTAAAGAAAATAACGTAATATAAACATTTATTTGGATCATGTCACCCTGTATGTTATTATTTATTTGAGCTGTATTTTGGGATATATTGATTATGGAGTCCAGTTTATGCTGTTGAACATTTTAGGTTCACTTTTGCAAAAGATATGTAAAATGTGTTTTTCATGAAGAAATTCATTGTATTATCCTTTAGTAGTTTTTGAAAATCAGATAGAAATAGAGCTATAGGTGATATGTTATATGTTATAGTTTTACCTTATGAAAAATTGTGACATTATATAAGGAATTAAACAGAAAGATAATTCAAGCCACTATTAAAGTAATATCTATGTGTCTCTTTGTAGATTAGCGCTAATGGTCAGTATAACTTAGACTATTTCGGATTTGGAATTTAACTTGCACTCATTTATTACAAAGTCAATACTTAGCTTAAGCATTAAAAAGATTAGCAATTATAAGGTTTTCAAAGAAAAGTACTAATGCTGTGACCCACCTAACATCAAGCAGTTACAAAAATGCCATAAAAATCTTCTTTTAAACTTACATTCTTAGATAGCTTATTCTTCTTACTACTGTTAATTAATACTTTCATGGTAATTATCGAATACTTAAAATATACATTATTCTTCTGAATTTAAAAGATCAGGCTTTTAATAAAATTAATTTAATAGGGTAATCGAACTGACCTGCACTTTCATAAATTCTTTAATAAAGCTTTTTTTTCTTCACAAGATCATCAAAAAAATTAAAAAAGTTTTTGTTCCTCTGAGGTGTACAAAATCCTTTATGACTCCTCGGCTTCCATTTTCCATGTAAAGTTTGATTGTAGGCATGTTCTCAGAGGCCAGTGTTTTCTGTAAGGAGGTGATTTTCTCGAGAATAGAGTCATCTTATTTACACATTGCAAAACTGAATGTATTGTTAAGTAGTCAAAAGAACATACAGTAAATAAGTTGTAAATGTAAGTACATCAGCAGATATAAGGTGAAAAGTTCATGATATCTCTCTAGATACGTTTTACAGGTGACTAACAAATGTAAATGGTAACATTTCAGCTCTCAAGTGAATTTTTTTGTGACTTAGCAATAACCTTGATAATGAAATGGGTGGCAGATTAAAATGTGACAGAGTGAAAATAAGGAAAAATGATATAGGGGGAGTTAAAAAGAAAGTCAAAATCATTATTTTGGACAGATTTCTAGATCATGAAATGTGTGAAGATAGGTATTCTGTCCCTTAGGAATGTGTACCTTCCCTGTTATCTTCCTGTGATATGGAAACATCTGTCATTTCTCTTATGAAATGTTTTTTATTTAATCAGAACCACCCTCCACTTCAAAACCTGTATGCCCAATGTACATAGTTGGTATATTTGGCAAATGTCGATTAAGAACAAGTATGATATTTTAATAGCTTTATTGAGATAAATTTAAATTCCATAAAGTTCAGTTGTTTAAAGTGTACATTTCAGTGCTTTTCGTTATGTATTTGCAGAACTGTGAAGTGATTAATTTTAGAACATTTTTGTCATCCCCCAAAGAAACTTAATAACTGGTTTATATTGACATTATTATTATATGGAAATAAGAATTTAAAACATGTTTTTTTCCTGCTAAAGGAAGTGTCCCTGCAGGGTATAATGAAAAAAATGTTTAGATCAAAATCCTAAACTGAACTCACTTTAAGTTCTCAGTTTTTAAATATTTAATTTTTGGTAATTTTAAGTAAATTTTGTTTTTGTTTCCTCATTCTCAGTATAAAAGCACATAGCAGTGAGGGTTTTTATCATGTTCCATTTAGTTCCTTATGGAATTAGAAAAGCACAAAAATAGAGAAACCAATTTTGGATCAGAGTTATGTAATATTTTTGTCTTGTCTGGCAAATTTTAATTTGTTTATTCATGTCTTAAGCTAAACATTCAGACTTCAAAGTTTACTTCAGAGTTGGTGACATTTTTATAAATAATAAAACCCTAGTTTCAATAATACATTTGCTTTTTTCTTTCTTTTTAAAAATTAAGATATATTTCACATACAGTAACAATTCACTGGTTTTTGCATACAGTTCTGTGAAATTTAACATAACTTTCAAAGTATGATTTAATAAGTAGAGAGTAAATTTCAAATTATGTTTTGGGTTGTAGTTCTGAAATTCAGTTAGTTTCTTATTGTGAAATACAACATATATACAGAAAGGTGATAACTTTCAAAGTACAGTTTAAGTAGCTATAGAGTACATTTCAAAGAATGTTGGGGATTGCAGTTCTACCATTTCAGTTATTTCCTTCTAGCTATTCTAATACCCCAGCCTCTAAAAAATATTTATATGAAGATTTAATATTCATAATTCTTTGTTAAAGAATTAATCTGTGCCTTATCTGTAACTTCCTCTTTTTAATCACTTTCTCTGTCTTCTGGGATGTCTAAGCAGTGACCACCCTAACTTGTTCATATTGAAAAGGGGTGTTGACATTATGGGGAAGGGGGCTGCATCTGGTTGTTGTTCTTAGAATGGCTGTTGCCTCTGGGTTTTAAGACTTGTTTGGCATAGGAACACTCAGTGGATTTAAGTTTCTGAAAAATAAAGCTAGTGAGTGAAACTTTTACAGAATCTCAGATAGGGACCTAGGTATTTCAGGACTTCTGGTAATTAGAGCATGGCCAATTGGGATATCTAGTTGATGCTTGCGTAAGAGTAACCTCCAGGATAGCCTCTTGACTCTGTTTGAAATCTCTTAGCCATGGTATCCGTATTTTGTTGCCTTTCTTTTCCCCTTTTTGTTCAAGAAGGCATTTTCAATCCTTTGATGCCAGGGCTAGGCTCATTCCTGGGAGTGGTGCCCCACATTGCCAGGGAGATTCACTCCCCTGGGAGTCATGTTCCTTGTAGGAGGGAGGTTAATGAACTTATTTACTGATTTGGGCTTAGAGAGTAAAAGACCACATCTGAGCAACAAAAGAGGTTCTCTGGTGGTGCCTCATAGGCATAATTATAGGAAGGCTTAGCCTCCCATTTACAACCCCAAGTTTCAGAAGAGCAACCCTCAAGATTGAGGGCTTGATTTATTATGTAAGGGGTTCCTCATTTCACATAGCATATATTCTGTAAGGGTCTCTTTTGAGGGAGATAGCATTTTAATAGTTTTACCAGGACTGAAGAAAATCTTCTCTATGGCCTGTGAGTTTATTATGTATTTTTTTTTTTAATTGTGACATTTGTCTTTCTTGTTGGAGGATAATCACAGAGAAAAAAAGCCATGTTTTTTTCTGAATCATCCCAATGAATTACTCATAATGTGAGTCCTGTGCTTGTGTTCATCTTTGTGTTTGTAAAGACTGTAGTGTGAAGCTCAGTTGTACCACTTTCCTTTATAATGGGTAATGTCATATAAACAGAAGAATACTTGTCATATATGTAAATACTTTGTCAGCCAAATGGCATCCTTATGTCCTGTATGTAAGAAAATTTTATAGTGGTTCAAACAGAAAAAGAGGGTTATGAAAATGAACCATAGAACTGTAGAGAGTAATAATTCTCTCATGCCACATTACAGATACCTTGAGTATTTATTATGTTGCTTGAATTTTATCAATGGAGTGTCTCCTTTGGGCCATTATAGTTTTCATTGCGGTGAAAATAGCAGAGAACGAAACATTGTCCTTGCCTTAGTAATGGGCTTACAGTCTAGTGATGGGAAGTTGTTTCTTATGTCTCTCTAGTCTGTAAGCTCCTAGAGGGTCGGGACCATGTGTTTTTTTTTTCTGACTATTGAGAAGAATACTGGCTTATTGTGTTAAATTTTCCTTTAGTGAGTAAATAAATAGCAAATCACAAAATTAATTGCTAACATTTCTTGAGAGCTTATTGTGCGTCTTATATGGTTCTAACATATTTAATTCCCTGAGCAATCCTATGAGGTTAAATATTACTCTCATTATCCTCCTTTAAAGAGAGGGAGGCTGAGGCCCAGGGAGTGAGAGGCATTTGTTCAAAGATAGAAGACAGGCACAGGTGGCTCTGCAACCTGTGCAACAAAGAGCATTCCAAATTAAAGAGAATCTCAGATATTAGATTGTTGGCCTATGTTTTTATAGTTAACATAAGTGTTATTTTTGACTCAGTCATTAAAATGTGCCTTTTTTTTTAGTATGAAAAATGCTACATTGAGTAGCAGGCACTTGCTGTGTTAGAATGGTCAAATAATCTGTGCTTTTATTTGCTGCTTGGCCATTGGGTAGAATTAATGACTAGCAGCATTTATAAATGCATTATAG
The DNA here is from genome assembly GCF_015220235.1 of Choloepus didactylus. Lineage (NCBI taxonomy): Eukaryota > Metazoa > Chordata > Mammalia > Pilosa > Megalonychidae > Choloepus > Choloepus didactylus. The sequence goes on along the minus strand of NC_051322.1, from coordinate 5,899,666 downwards.
TTTCTTTCTCTATTATGGGTTAAGTTAAAAATTACAAGACAGATTATTGGATGATAAAGTAAATTGATAATATAAATGTATTCAAGTTTTTTGTACTGCTATCTCTTTTAAAAAATTACTTTGGCCAGTATTTCAAGATTTTAGTTTGTGCACTTATAAATTTTCCTTCCCCATTTTATAACCTGTGAGACCTCTTGTATCAAAACCAGTATATATTTTAATAAACTTGTTTTATTGTTTTAAATTTTTATTTGGTAACATAGAACACAAAATTTCCCATTTAAACCACTTTTAAATGTACACTTCAGTGGTATTGATTACACTCACACAATGTTGTGCAACCATCTACACCATCCATTACCAAAACTTTTATCACCCCAAATGGAAACTCTGTACCCATTAAACAATAATTCCCCTTTCTTTTGTCAACCCACACCTTTCTGTCCCTATGAATTTGCTTATTGTAGATATTTTATATAAATGGAATCAGACAATATTTGTCCTTTCATGTCTGACTTATTTCCCTCATCATAAAGATTTCAAGGTTCATGTGTGTTGTAATATGTATCAGAGGTCATTCCTCTTTATGGCTTAATAATATTCCATTGTATGGATGGACCACATTTTGTTCATCTGTTCATCTGTCGATAGACACTTGGATTGTGTCTGCCTTTTCACTATTGTGAATAATTCTGTTGTGAACCTTGGGGTACAAGTATCTGTTTGAATCCCTGCTTTCAATTCTGTTGGGTACATGTCTAGAGGTAGAATGGCTGTGTCATATGACAATTCTGTTTAACTTTTTGAGGAACTGCCAAACTGTTTTCCACAGTGGCTGTACCGTTTTGCATTCCCATCAACACTGGGGTTCATATTTTACTTATAAGACATTTTGACCTGTCCCTAATGTCAATGCCAAAGCAAGTCTAAATTTCTTGTGAAAGTTTTATTTGATATTACTTATTTAATTTGAGTTTTTAATATGATAAAACTTATTGGAATCTTCTAGATGCTTTTATCCAGCCTTACTTTATAACAAAGATACTTGAGGTTCAGTGGAGTTTAATTGTCCTTCCCAAAGTCAAGGTGTTTTTAGTACCATATACCTCTTAATATCTGCTAGGGTTTACCTGAAAATGCAATGAATATTGCTTACCAGGTATCATCCATCACATTTCTGTTCTCTCAGTTTAACATAACTAGACAAGACATTCTATTTTAAACCAGAGTTTTCATTTGTTAGTGTTTAGCCACCACAGGTGATTTGTTATTTCTTTTGACTTCAGCATGGAAGTATAAGATTTGGTCTTTAGCAAACTCCTTGTGGGTTTTTCTAAAGTATTTTTAGTAATGTTATTTTTCCTTCCTTTCCTCCCCTGTTCCTTCCTTTTTTCCTTTCCTTTTCCCCCTTTCCTTTCATCCTGCTCATCTCTCTCTCTGACTTTTCTTATATCGACTTCCCCACTCCATTACTATTTCTAATCACTCTTAAATCCATTTGATTTTGTTAAATGGTAAATTTGTTTTGTTAGATAGCCATGTATATCTATCTAGATTATTGTTCTGACTTTTTCATTTCACTCTATGTACACTTTCTTTCTCTGTATTGTATTTTCTACTTTGAAATAAATGGTATTAAGAATTATTTACTAAATGATATATTTTTCCTTAGAGTGTTTTCATGCTATGTTTTCAGTACTGTAGGATGAATGATTAAGAAAATACTTTGAAAGCTATAATATTCAGTAAAAAAGTGTTTCTCTTCTATTAATTCAGCAGGCATTTATTGGGCATTTATTTTATTTCCAGAATTATACCGTACTCTGTGAGAGTTAACAAATGAATTTCAAAAACCACACTTGAGAAACTTGCAATCTAATTGGAAATGTAAGGTATACACCCAATAGAAAAGCAAACTAAATCAGTGTATTTATGTGTAAAACTGTTATAGGTTGTCATAAGGTCCACATTTTAAATTTATAGTATACATGATAATGTTGTATACAAGGATATGTAACTGTCATTTTACCTGTTGGTACTTCCCATTCCCTGCTGCCACAATCAGTCATAGCATTTGAAATGCCATTTCCTTTATATTCACAGGGAATTCCCTTCTGTTTTGTTAATTACAGTCACAACTATCATGAAAGAAGAGATTCTATTTGTTTCTTATGCCAGCCTGGTTGTCCTTGATTCCCAGGTTGTAAATCAGAACCCATCGCCTCCTGTGTTTGTGTTAAGTGGTGGAAGAGACGTTCCCATTGTGATGGTGGCAGTAGAGTTGTTTGTGGAGATGGAAGCATTTTGTAATCTGTACTGTACCAACATTTGATGGTATGTTGTGATCATTGTTGGCTTGCAAAGAGCCATGAAATTGTCCTCTCATACTCTTGCACTATGGATGCCGTACTTGAAAATCAGACAGGGCAAATGATTTGCCTCTGGCTGCAGAGCTGGCTGATGGTAATGGGAAGCAACAGTCCAAACCTCTTGGCTCTGCATCTAATGCTTTATAAGCTCACCATTTTGCATTTGTGTGTTGGGGTGGGAGTGTAATGTTTTCACCAATCTGTAAGCACTGTTTCCATTTAGCCAATTCAGAATAGTCATTTAGGGTATGATTTGAGAGAATTGAAAGCTGCTTATTCAGGATTTCCTTTCCATTGGTTTTTTCTAGGAGCTGAAGTTGCCCATGTCAAAAGGAAAATATCTTAGAAAGGAAGCATAAATCAACAACATGTTGTTCTGACCTTAATATTTTCAGAGACATGATGTTTGGAAGTTGTGAGGGCAGATGACAGTTGGGAGCTTGAGAGATGGGACGAGACAGGTTCAGGCATAAGTGGGCCCAGGTGGATGCTGCCATGGTGGGAACCTCATCCAGATGTCACCGTGAGGACACTGGATGCCCAGCTGTGAGAGGAGTGTAGGGAAAGTAGAAATGGGGCACCAAGAGGATGGATAGCAGAAAAGATGTCACCTTGCTTCATGATATTTTGTCTGGTTTATATCTTAAAAGCAGACTATTTTGACTGTCAAACACTTGTTTATTGTAAGTGTCAAACATTTGTTCATCTTGGATCAACATTTCAACAGAAATACTGGTTCACTATACTAAAATAAAAAAAAAAAATAAAAAAAATAAAAATTACCCCAGTGTCTAATCTTAGAAACAATTCCCTTTTTAGATTTTGTTGCCTGCCTTCTTTAAGAGAAATTTTAGATGCCATAGATTCTTAATAAAGGACCTTAATAAAGGACCAATAAGAATTCCTTTTAGAAAGAAACATGCATAAAACAAACAAGGTTAAAAATCTAATTGAATTCCCTGTATTTTGAGATCTTGAGGGAAATGATACTAAAACAATCTGTGTACCCTGCCCCAGGAGAAACAAAAGAGAAATAATTTGGAGAATGTTTTCCAGCATAAACAATGTTCATTGATTTTTGCCAAGAAATTTAAAACTTGGATTTTTAAGCCATTATGATTTTTTGATTATAAGGATTTTGAAAAGCAGTGGGAATGTTAGGTAAATAATCTTTATCCTTGAGATTTAAAGTATTTGTAATTTTTCTTGCACAATTGAAGAAATGGGGCTTACGATAATGGTAACGTTACATTTGTAGGGCAATTTGGCTCTTCAAATTTGGACCTAGTTTTCCTATTTACTTTAGCTAGCTTTTCATCAACACTTCACTCTACTGCCAAGTGACTGGTTCAGGGCAAAGGGGTAGTCATTTATTTACTTTGTTCACCCATTCACATTTGGATCTATTTTGATTTTTATTTAGAATTGAAACTTTGCAGTTTGGATTTGTTTGAATGTATTATTTTAGGTTGAAGAGAAGTCTCATAATTAAAAATTATATTCCTACCTGTTCAATTTTTAGATACCAGTGACACCCCTTTTTCTTTTTAAACGAATATTAACACTTCTTTACACACTTACTATGTCAGGATCAGAATTTTATTTACTTTTTAATTATAATTTTAAAAAATGCCTATTTTTAATAAATTTATTTTTAACTTGATCATTGATATACATTTAATATATTTATAAGTAATATATTTTAACTTATTCTGTTCTTTTTTTTACAGCTAATTATTATAATACTATCTCTTGTTTTGTAACATTTCATAGTTTTTGATCATTTTTAGCTAGAAGATTACCACATTTATTGATTTTGTTGATTTTTCTCTTATTTATTTTAAAATTTAATTGATTTCTACTCTGTATTATTTCTTTCCTTCTATTTACCTTAGGTTAATTTGCTTTCCTTTTCCATTTTTTTTTTAATATGGAAGTGTTGATGTTTGATTTTATTTAGACCTTTTTTCTTTTTCTTATTGTGAGCATTTAAAGCTATAAAAATTCCCACTAACTCCTTCTTTAGTGGCATGTCACATTTTTTTAATGGCTGTTTTGCCTGTCTTGTAATTTTTAAAAAATTTTAAATTAGAGAAGATATAGGTTTACAGAAAACTTGTGCAGAAAATACAGAATTCCATATATCAACCCATCACTTACACAGTTTCCCTATTATTAACAACTTGCATTGGTGTGTAATACTTCTGTTACAAATGATAAAACAATATTATTATAATTATAATGTTAACTATACTCCATGGTTTACATTAGGGTTCACTGCTTGTGTTGTATAGTCCTATGGTTTTTTAAAAAAATTTTATTCTGCTAACATATATACAACCTAAAATTTTCCCCTTTAAACATTTTCAAACATTCAATTCACTGGTGTTAATTACATTCACATTGTTTTGCTGCCATCGCCACCATCCGTCACCAAAACTTTTCTGTCACCCCAAACAAAAACTCTGTACCAATTAAGAATAATTTCCTCTTCCTGCTCTGGCCTCTGGTAACCTACATTCTAGTTTCTGACTCAATGAATTTCCATATTCTACTTATTTCTTACCAGTGAAAGCATCCAATATTTGTCTTTTTGTGTCTGGCTTACTTCACTCAACATGATGTCGTCAAGGTTCATCCAAGTTGTAGCATATATTAAAATTTCATTCCTTTTTATGGCTGAAAAATATTCCATTGTATGTATATACAATGAAAATGGACACTTGGGTTTCTTCTATCTTTCAGCAATTGTGAATAATGCCACTCTGAATATTGGTTGTAAATATCTTTTTGAGTCCCTACTTTCATTTCTTTGGGGTATATATGTAGAATGGGATTGCTGGGTCATATGGTAATTCTATAGTTAACTTTCAGAGGAACTATTTCCTATAGTGGCTGCATCCTTTTATATTCCCACCAACAATGAATGAGTGTTCCTATTTCTCCACATCTTTCAATGCTTGTTATTTTCCATATTATTATTATTTTTAATAGTAACCATTCTAGCAGGTGTGGAATGATATCTCATTGTGGTTTTTAATTACATTTCCCTAATGGCAAATGATGTTGAGCATCTTTTCAGATGCTTATTGTCATTTGTATATCTTCTTTGGAGAAATGTTTGCTCAAGTCATCTGCCCATTTGTTTAATTGGGGTGGTTTGTCTTTTTGTTGTTGAGTTTTAGGGTTTCTTTATATACTCTGGATATTGAACACTTGTAAATTATGTGGTTTCCAAATATGTTTTCCTGTTCTGTAGGTTGTCATTTTACACTCATGATGAAGTCCTTTCATGCCCCTAAATCCTTAATTTTAATGAAGCCTTATTTATCTGTTTTTGTTGGGGTTGCTTTTGCTTTTGTTGTAAAGAAACCATTTCCTAACACAAGGCCCTGAAGATGCTCCCTTATGTTTTCTTCTAGTAGTTTTATAGTTTTGGTTTTTATACATAGGTCATTTATCTAGTTTTGAGTTAATTTTTGTATATGGTGTGAGCTAAGGGCCCAACTTCATTCTTTTGTATATGTATAGCCAGTTTTCCTGGCACCATTTATTGAAGAGACTTGACACCTTTGTCAAAAGTCAATTGACCATAGAAGTTAGGGTTTGTTTCTGAACTCTTAACTCAATTCCTTTGGAATATATATCTGTCCTGTGCCAGCACCACACTGTTTTAGTTACTAAAGCTTTCTTATAAGTTTTAAGATTGAGAAGTCAGAGTCCTCCAACTTTAATTTTATTTTTCAAGGTGATTTTGACTATTTGGGTCCCCTTACCCTTCTGTATAAATTTGATGATTGGCTTCTCCAGTTCTGCAAAGAAGGCTTTTGGAGTTTTGATTAGGATTGTGCATTGAATCTTTAAATTGCTTTGTGTAGAATTGACATCTTCACAGTATTTAGCCTTCAAAACCACAAACACTGAATGTCCTTCTGTTTATTTAGGTCTTTGATTTCATTCAGCAGTTTTGTGGTTTTCCATATATAAGTGCTTTTATACTTGGTTAAATTTATTCCTATATATTTGATTCTTGCAATTGCTATTGTGAATAGACTTTTTTTTCTTGATTTCCTCTTCAGTTTGTTCATTGCTGCTGTGTAGAAGCACTGCTTATTTAGCATTTTGATCTTGTACCCCATCACATTGCTGAGCTGATGTATTAGTTCTAACAGCCTTCTTGTGGACATTTCAATATTTTCTCTAAATAGGATTTTGTCATCTGCAAATAGGGGAAGGCTTACTTTTTCCCTTTCAAATTTATGTCTTTCATTTCTTAATGTTGCTTAGTTGTTCTCGTTAGAACTTCCAATATAATGTTGAATATCACTGGTGATAGTGGGCATACTTGTCTTGTTCCTGATTTTAGGTGGAAAACTTTCAGTCTCTCACTATTGTGTATGATATTTTTTGTGAGTTTTTCATATGTGAAAAAATTTATCATATTGAGGAAGTTTCATTTTCCTAGTTTTCTGAGTGTTTTTGTCAAGACAGGGTGCTGGATTTTGTGAAATGCCTTTTCTATATCAATCGAGATGATAACGTGCTTTATTGCTTTTGTTTTATTAATGTGGTGTATTAAATTAATTAATTTTCTTATGCTGAACCACTGCTGTATACCTGGGATAATTCCCACATGATCATGGTGTTTAATTCCTTTAATATGCTATTGGATTTGGCATACTAGTTTTAGTTGAGGATATTTGAATCTATATTCATAAGAGATATTGGTGGGTAGTTTTCTTTACTTGTGGTGTCTTTGGTATGTCTCTGGCTTTGATATGAGGTGATGTTGGCCTTGTAGAATGAATTAAGGAGTGTTTCTTCTTCGTCAATTTTTTGGAAGAGTTTGAACAGAGTTGGCAATAAGTCTTCTTGGAGTGTGTGCTGGCTTGAATGTATTATGTCCCCCAAAATGCCATTATCATTGATATAATCTCATGTGGGCAGATGTGTCAGTGTTAATTAGATTGAAATTCTTTGAGTGCTTCCATGGAGATGCGACCCACCCAACTGTGGGTGATGACTCTGATTGGATAGTTTCTGTGGAGATGTGACCCCGTCCATTCAGCATGGGCCTTGATTAGTTTACTAGAGCACTATATAAGCCCAGATAGAAGGAGCAAGCTTGCTACAGCTAAGAGGGACACTTTGAAGAACGCACAGGAGCTGAGAGAGGAGCTGCAGATGAGAGGCAGTTTGAAGATGGCCGTTGAAAGCAGATTTTTGCTCTGGAGAAGCCAAGAGAGGAAAAACATCCCAAGAGCAACTAAGAGTGACATTTTTGAGGAACTGCAGCCTAGAGAGGAACGTTCTGGGAGAAAACCATTTTGAAACCAGAACTCGGGAGCAAACACCAGCCACGTGCCTTCCTAGCTAACAGGTTTTCTGGACACCACTGGCCATCCTCCAGTGAAGGTACCCGACTGTTGATGACTTACCTTGGACACTTTGTGGCCTTAAGACTATAACTTTGTAACCAAATAAACCCCCTTTATAAAGGCCAATCCGTTTCTGGTGTTTTGCATTCTGGTAGCATTAGTAAACTAGAACAGGGGGTTTGGTGGAATTCCCCTGTGAAGACATCTGATTCTGGGTTTTTCTTTATTGGGAAGTTTTTGATTACTGATTTAGTCTCTTTACTTGTTATTGGTCTGGTGAGATCTTTGTTTCCTTCTTGAGTCAAGGGAGTTTGTGTGTTTCTAGGAATTGTGAATTATGTTTAGTTTCTAATGTGTTATAGTACAGTTGTTCATAGTATCCTCTTATAGTCTGTTTTATTTCTTTGGAGTTGTTAGTAATGTCCCCCTTTCATTTCTGAGTTTAGATTTTTTTCATCCTCTCTCTCGTTTTCTTTGTCAGTCTAGTGAAAGGTTTGTTGATTTTATTGATCTTTTCAAAGAATAAACTTGTAGTTTTGTTAATTCTATTGTTTTTAATTTTCTTTTCCATTTATCTCCACTTTAATCTTTATTTCCTTCCTCCTGCTCACTTTGAGTTTGTTTGTTCTTTTTTTTCTAATTCCTCCTTTTGTGAGGTTAGGTCTCTGATTTGAGATCTTTTTTTTTTTGAAGACATAGGCAGTTAGAGGTAAAAGTTCCTTCTCAGCATTGCCTTTGCTGCATCCCATAAGTTTTGGGTATGTTGCATTTTCATTCTCATTCACCTCAAGATATTTCTTAATTTTCCTAATTTTCTTTTTCCTTTGATCCATTGGTGTTTAAAAGTGTGTTGTTTAATTTCCACATACCCATGAATTTTCCAGTTCTCCCTGTTATTGATTTCCGGCTTCATTCCACTGTGGTCAGAGAAGATATATTTTATGACTCCAATATTTTATAATTTACTGAGACTTGTTTTGTGACCTAACATATCATCTATTCTGGAGAATGATCCATGCACACTAGAGAAGAATATCTATTCTCCTGCTGTTGGGTGAAGTGTTCTATATATGTCTGTTAGATCTACTTGGTTTATACTATTGTTAAAACCTCCTATTTCCTTATTGATCTTCTGTCTAGATGTTCTATCCATTATTGAAGGTGGTGTTTTGTAATCTCTTATATTAATGTAGTACTGTCTATTTTTCCCTTCAAATCTGACAATATTTGCCTCATATATTTTGGGTCTCTGCCATTGGGTGCATATATACTTATAATCGTCAGGTCTTTTTGTTGAATTAACCCCTTTATCAGTGTATAATGACCTTTGTTCTTCATAACAGTTTTTGACTGAAAGTCTGTTTTATCTGATATTAATATAGCTACCCCAGGCCTCTTTGTTACTGTTTGCATGGTATATTTTTTTGCATCCTTTCACTTTCAACCTTCTTAGGTGTTTGCATTGAAGTTGAATCTCTTATAAACAGCCTGTAGTTGGATCATGCTTTTTTGTAAAATCCATTCTGCTAATCTCTTCCTTTTGATTGAAGTGTTTAATCCATATACATTTAAAGTAACCAACAATGTAGAATTTTCTTCTGCCATTTTGCTATTTGGTGTTTGTAAGTCTTCTGCCTTTTTTTGTCCCTCAGTACTATGCCTACTTTCGGTGACTACATTTGTATTTATTTGATATTTTGTAATGTGCTGTTCCTGTTTGCTAGAGCTGCCATTATGCAAAATACCAGAAATGGATTGGCTTTTATAAAGTGGATTTATTGGGTTACAAATTTACAGTTCTAAGGCTGTGAAAATGTCCAAATTAAGGCATCAGCAAGAGGATACCTTCGCTGAAGAACTCTGCTGATGGCGTCTGGAACACCTCTGTCAGCTGGGAAGGCACGTGGCTGGTGTCTGCTGGTCCTTTTCTCCCAGGTTGAGTTTCAAAATGTCATTCTCCAAAATGTCTCTGGGTTCTCTCTAAGCTTCTCCCGGGCAAACTCTGGGCTTTATCTCTTAACTTAGCATCTCCAAATGTCTTGCTGTCTGTATCTGTAAGTGTTTGGGTCTGTGTTGGCCCCTGAGCTCTCTTAAGGACTCCAGTAAACTAATCAAGATCATCCACCCTGAATGGGTGGGTCCACATCTCTATGGAAATAATCTAATCAAAAGTATCACCGAGAGTTGGGTGAGTCACATCTCCATGGAAACACTCAATTAAAAGGTTCCACCCTAATCAAAAGACTAATGAATTTGCCCCCACAAGATTGCATTAAAGAACATGGCTTCTTGGGGGACATAATATATCCAAACCAGAACAGTGCTATTTTAAGTCTCTTCTTATTTCCTTCTGTATATATTTTTCAGATATTTTCTTTATGGTTGCTATGGGATGTAAATTTAACATCCTAAATCTTTAGCTGTCATCTGTGTACTGAACTTAAATATCATACGTAAACCCTGTTCCTCTACCCTCTGTACTCCCACCTTTTTATTGTTACAAAATATGTCTCTATTTGTAGTATATCCCAAACTATAGATTTCAATACTTTTCATGCTTTTGCATTTTAGGTCTTGTAAGAAGTAAAAAATGGAGTTGCAAACCAAAATATACAAAATAGTAAAACTGCCGTTTATAATTACCCATATGGTTACCTTTACTGGAGATCTTTATCTCTTTATGCTTCTTTGATGCGCTGTCTAATGTCCTTTCCTTTCAGTCTGATGAACTCCTTTAGCATTGCTGGAAGGGCAAATCTAGTGATAATAAACTTTTGTTTATCTAGGAATGTTTTAATCTCTCCCTCATTTTTGAAAGATGCTCTTGCTCTTGTTTTAATTCAACCCTTTAAATATCTTGTCCCATTGCCTTCTTGCCTCCATGCTTTCTGATGATGTGTTGGAACTTAATCTTATAGGGGCTTCCTTGTACATAGCAAGTTGCTTTTCTTTTACAGTGTTAAGAATTCTGCTTGACCTCGTATTCGATGTTTTGACTACTATGTGTCTGGGTATGGTCCTCTTTCAGTTTATCATGTTTAGGGTTTGCTGATTCTTAAATGTGTATTTAGAAAGTTTTCTGCCATTATATCTTTGAATATTCTTTCTTCCCCCTTTTCTTTTCCTTCTGGGACTCCCATAATGCATATAATCGCGTGCTTTATGGTGTCGTGTGGGTCTCTTAGGCTCTGTTTGTTTTTTTCCCATTCTTTTTTCTTACTGTTTCCCCCAAGCTTGAATCATTTAACTTGTTTTGTCTTCAAATTCACATTTTCTCTCTACTTCCAGCTCCTGTTACCTGTTGAAATTCTCTAGGTTGTTTTTCATTTCAGTGATTGTTGGTTTCAACTCCACTATTTCTGTTTGGTTCTTTTTAAACATTTCCATCTATTTATTGAGATTTTTATATTGTTTGTTTATCATATTCCTGATACCTTTTAGTTATTTGTCTTTGTTTTTCTTTATCTCCTAAAGCATATTGCAGATAGTTTTTCAACGTCTTTGTCTGCGATGTTTAAAGTCTGGTCTTCTTTGTTGACAGTTTCTGGATTTTATTTTATTTTATTTTTAATCCTTTTGATGAGACATTATTTATTGTTTTTTTTTCTTGTAATCTTGTTTCACACTGTACATTTTAATTATTTAATATGTTAACACTGAAGTTTAGTCTCTGAAGTGTCTGTTCCTTAAATTTGCATGCTGCTAGTGTTATGTCAGAGATTTCCTTGAATTCTAGGAACTTACAAAAGCAAAACAAAGCAAAACAAAACAAAAACCAAAGTAAAAAAATACCTTTCATAGTCTTGGCCAAATTTGTTCCCTGTTGGTTTGTGCTCCCTTTTAAAGTTTAGCTCCCCTCTGAAGAAGATCAGCTCAAGGCAAAATTTTGAGGTCCCCCCTCCTCGGTTTTTGAGCCCGTGTCTGATCCTGGGCTTGTGTTTGCTTGTGGCCTTAGGATTTCCTTTGTTTACAGGATCCTAATGCCCACACCCCCCACCACCCCACCTCCACTACTCTCTATGAAGTAGACTTTCCCTCATCCAAGATGCTCTCTTCTTTGTCTTAAAGCTGGTAATCTTTGATCCAGGGTGCTTTGATTTAATTGACACTGCTTACATTGTCTGCCAGCTGCTCTGCCTTCTGGGCAAGTTCTGGGAGGTTGAGACAGTGTCCTTGTTCAATGTATCAGTCTTATGTTAAGTAAAACATATGGCTGTCTGCACTGGACAGTGCTGGCAGAAACTCCTTTCTGGAAAGGATTTTCCAGAAGACAAAAACAGTATACCTCCTGGGCCTTTCCCAGAAAATGAAACAATGGAACACATGCTACAGAATTCAGGTAAGCATCACCTGCTGATGAATTAGTTTTGGTCTAGAAGAGAGCGCTTATCAAAATAGACATACCATACCAATTAATGTATACCTGCTCCCTACTATAAGACCCTGAGTGTGAAATGAAAACTTAATGTCAGCCAGTCAGAACATTGCTTTGATTATTTCCTTGCTTGTGTCATAGGAGAGAAGAGTCAGGAAGCACTTGGGGGTGTTTGTGCTTTGCAGCAGTCTCTGGTCATCACTTGAATGCTTGTACTGCTTCAGTCTCCTGACTTGTCCTCAGTCTTCCTCATGAGTACCAGTGGAAGCCTGGAAAGCAGATTGTGATTGAATGTGATGCAGTCTTGATTCTGGTGCCCTGTGCTTTTGCACACTGATTGGTTAGCTCAGTCTTTGTTTTAGTAGTTCCCTAAAATTTTAGCTGATTCCTTCCTAACCACTTGCATAGTGGTTTTCTCTTCCTCTGCCCAGGGGAAAACAATGCTGTTTCTTTTCTCCCATCACAAGGCTTTGTCTGTCTTGGGGAATTCTGTTCACAGGGTTGCTTTGCAACTTCTGTTCCTGGAGGGGCTCAAGAGTCTTGTAGTTTATCTGACTTCTTCTCATTGTCAGCCTGGGAGTGGTTTATTTTTCTATTGCTGATCCTTCACACTTGATATTTAGTAGTGTTCTAGTTTGCTAATGCTGCTGGAATGCAAAACACCAGAAGTAGATTGGCTTTTATAACAGGGGGTTTATTTGGTTACACACTTACAGTCTTAAGGCTATGAAGCGTCCAAGGTCATGCATCAACAATCAGCTACCTTCACTGGGAGATGGCCAATGGCGTCTGGAAAACCTGTTAGCTGGGAAGGCACATGGCTGGCGTCTGCTCCAAGTTCTGGTTTCAAAATGGCTTTCTCCCAGGTTGTTCCTCTCTAGCCTTCAGCTCCTCAACAATGTCACTCTTAGTTGCTCTTGAGGTATTTGTCCTCTCTTAGCTTCTCCAGAGCGAAAGTCTGCATTCAAAGGCCATCTCCAAAATGTCTCTGTAAGCTGAAGTTCCTCTCTCAGTTCCAGTATGTTCTTCAAAGTGTCCCTTTTGGCTGTAGCTCCTCTTCAAAATGTTACTGTCAGCTGCACTGAGTTCCTTCTGTTTGTCAGCTCATTTATATGGCTCCAGTGATTTAATTTAGACCCACCCTGAATGGGTGGGATAACACCTCCATGGAAATTATTCAATCAGAGTCATCACCCACAGTTGGGTGGGTTGCATCTCCATGGAAACACTCAAAGAATTACAATCTAATCAACACTGGTAGGTCTGTCCACACAAGATTACATTAACGATAATGGCGTTTTGGTGGATGTAATACATTCAAACCAGCACAAGTACCAAATATTTTCTAATTCCTCTTGTGATTTTCTCTATCTAGAATTATTTAGAAGTGTGTTTAATTCTCTAATTCCATTGAAGTTGAAGAACATACTTTGTATGATTTCAGACACTTTAAATTTATTGAAATTTGTTTTATGGCCCAGCATATGATTTCTTTTGGTGAATGTTCTTCAAGAGTGTGATCTTGGTGTTGCTGGGTAGAATGTTTTATAATTGCAAACTGGTCCAAGTTGGTAGAAAGTGTTGTTTTCTGTGTCCCTTACACTTTTCTTTTACTTGTTCTATCTATTCCTGAGAAAATAGTGTTAAAATCTCCAAGTATGATGTGGATTTGTGTGTTAGTCTGTTGGGTTCCATCGTATTTTGCATTGAGTATTTTCAAGCTCTGCTGTTAGGTTCATTTATATAGGATTGTTAAGTTTTCTTGATGATTTGGTCTTTTTACAGTTTTTTAAAATATAATTTTATTGAGATGGTTCACATACCATACAATTATCCAGTGATCCAAAGTGCACAATCACTTGCCCACGGTACCACCATACAGCTGTGCATCCATTGCCACAGTTATGTTTTTTTTCAATTTTTAGAACATTTTCATTACTTCAGAAAAGAAATAAAGACAAAAAAAGAAAACTGAAATGCTCCCATACCCCTAACCCCACTGCCCTCCATTATTGACTCATAGTATCAGTATAGTACATTTGTTACTATTGATGAAACAATGTTAAAATACTACTAACTGTAGGACTTAGTTTGCAATAGATAAATATTTTGTCCTCTATATACCCCTCTATTATTAACTTCTAGTTACAGTGTTATAGTTCATGAAGGAGATTTCTAATATTTGTACAGTTAACCACGGAGATTGTCCACCATAAGATTCACTGTTTTATACATTTCCATCTTTTAACCTCCAACTTTCCTTCTGGTGACATACGTGACTCTAAGCTTCCCCTTTCCACCACATTCACAGACCATTCAGCACTGTTAGTTATTCTCACAATAATGTGGTACTATCACCTCTGTCCATTTCCAAACACTTAAGTTCAACCTAGTTGAACATTCTGCTCACAATAAACAACCGCTCCCCATTCTTTAGCCTCGTTCTATATCCTGGTAACTTATATTTCATGTCTATGAGTTTACGTATTATAATTAGTTCATATCAGTGAGACCCTGCAATATTTGTCCTTATGTGTCTAACTTATTTCACTGAATGTAGTGCCCTCAAGGTTTCTTCATCAGTCGTTTTTTTGTTGTTGTTGTTAAAGATGGTTTTGTTCAACCACCATACTTTCCCTCCTAAGTAAACAATCGATGGTTCCCTGTATAATCACGTATGTATACATTCACCACCATCACCACTATCTATATAAGGACATCTCCATTTCTTCCACAAAGCAGGAGGAAGAGTCAAAGAAGGTGGATAAACAAAAGAAAGAAAGAAAAAAATGACAGCTGAAAATGCAACAAAAGGGAAGATAGAGTTAATCTAAAGTAGAATAAAAGAGTTAGACAACATCACCAATGCCAAGAGTCCCATACTTATATCCCCCACTTAAAGGCATTTAGCTTTGGTGTATTGCCTTTGTTACATTAAAGGAAGCACAATACAATATTTCTGTTAATTGTAGTCTCTAGTTTGCATTGATTTTATTTTTTCCCCAATACCACCCCATTTTTACACCTTGCAAGATTGGCATTCATTTGTTCTCCCTCATGTAAAAACATATTGTTGTCCCTCATGTAAAAGCATGTCCAAAAATGGACAGAGGTGATGGTACCACCTTATTGTGAGAATAAGTAACAGTGCTGAATGGTATGTGAATGTGGTGGAAAGGGGAAGCTTAGAGTCACATATGTCACCAGAAGGAAAGTTGGAGGTTAAAAGATGGAAATGTATAAAACAGTGAGACATTTTATACATCTCCATTTATACAGTGGACATTTTCACAATTGTTGAGCACTCTAGGTTTCACTGAGTTATACGGTCCCAATATTTATCTTTCGTTTTTCCTTCTGCTTTCCCACAGGCTCGCAACCTTCCTCTTTCAACCATACTCACAGTCGTCTTTGTTCAGTGTACTTATATTGTTGTGCTACCATCACCCAAAATTGTGTTCCAGACCTCTCACTCCTGTCTTTTCCTTTCTGTCTGGAGTGCTCCCTTTAGTATTTCCTGTAGAGCAGGTATCTTGTTCACAAACTGCTATTGTCTGTTTGTCAGAGAATACTTTAAACTCTCCCTCATATTTGAAGGACGGTTTTTCTCTTTCACTATCTTAAATACTTCACACCACTTTCTTCTTGCCTCCATGGTTTCTGTTGAGAAATCCACACATAGTCTTATCAAGCTTCCTTTGTATGTGATGGATCACTTTTCTCTTCCTGCTTTCAGGATTCTGTCTTTGTCTTTGACATTTGATGATCTGATTATTAAGTGTCGTGGCGTAGGTCTATTCATATCTATTCCGTCTGGGGTATGCTGCGCTTTTTGGATCTGTAGTTGTATGTCTTTCATAAGAGATGGGAAATTTTCATTGATTATTTCCTTTATTATCGCTTCTGCCCCCTTTCCCTTCTCCTTCTGGGACACCCATGACATGTACATTCATGTGTTTCATGTTGTCATTCTTTCCCTTAGATGTTGCTCATATTTTTCCATTATTTTCCTGTCTCTTCTTTTCTTTGTAGGAATTCAGATGTCTTGTTCTCCACTTCCTGAGTGTTGTCTTCTGCCTCTTGAACTCTGCTATTTCATGACTCCATTGTGTTTTTCATCTCTGTGTTGTGTCTTTCATTTCCATATATTCTGCCAGTAGTTTTTTCAAAGTTTTGTTTTCTACCTCATGTTCACCCAGTGTTTTCTTTATATTCTTCATCTCTTTTGCCATTTCTTCCCTGAACTCATTGACTTGGTTTTTGATATGATTTAGCATATTTCTTTAAAAATCTTTAGTCAATTGTTTCATTAAAGTGAAACAGTATCTCAACTCGATCTTAATTGAGTTGTAAGTTTGTTCTTTTGGCTAGGCCATATCTTTAATTTTCCTAATGCAATTTGTAGTTTTCTTTTGTCTAGGTGTCTTGTTTCCTTGGTTACCCCAGTCAGATTTTCCCAAAGCACACCAGGTTCAGGTCTTAGAGTGGGGCTATATTAAGAGTCATATTTCCCTGACAGGTGTCTTAGAAGACTGACAGACTTTCCTGTGAGGCCTTTAGCCAGTGTGCTTTTCCTAACCTGCCCAGGAGGTGGCACCTATCAGCCTGTCATTCCCGACTGGGATAAGGAGGTGTGGTCCCTTTAGTTCTTAGCTTAGTTTCTTTCTGTTTTGACTGGTTTCCCCCAGGCCCTGGGGTCTGAGTTCTGAAGGGCTGGCTGGCACTAGAGTGGGGACCTCACCTCCTTCCTCTTAGGGAAGATACACCCCCTGGTGGGTTATTTTCTGCATTTGAATAGCTTCTTTGTCTCTCTAATTCTGTAACTCCATCCCTTTCTGGGTCAGAGTGCTGCTAACTGAAAATGGCCACTCAGGTTCAGAGACAGAAAAAAGGAAAGAATGCCCCCCTTCAGAGCCAGTCCTTGGCCCCCCTGTTTTGCCCTTCGGTCAGATAGAGCACCCAGTCCTCTGGGCTCCCTTTCCCGGGGCACTGGTGTCCTCTGACTCTCCAAGATCAGTCTCTGAATGCCTCTGTATTTTTCCTTTTTTTTAATTACTTTTTTTTTTTTTTTTCCCCATCAGCCCTGCCTCCTTTCCGCTGGGAGCAACCTCAAAATATTTTGCTGCTTGTTAGGGTTTTTAGTTTGTAGCTTATATTCAGCAATCCAATTTTGCTAATTAAAACCCCAGTTGGAGCGGGGCTGAGCTATAATTGCTTGGTCCAAAAATGCTGCTTTCTCCCACAGTGAGGTCCTGTAGCTCAGCCTGTCATGGTGGTGAGGGGACTCCCAGCATGAGTCCACAGTTTTACTTACAGATTTTCTGCTGCGATCTCCGGCATTCCTCCCAGTCCAGGTTGGTGTATAACATGTGGACGGTCATGGTTGTCCCCCAGCAGTTGTTTCAGATTATTTACTAGTTGTTCCTGGTTGTTTATTAGTTGCTCCAGGGGACTAACTAAATTCCACTCCTCTGTTTGTCACCGTCTTGCCCCTCCTTCTCACATCTATTATTTTGGTTGAATGCTACACAGTGTAGATTTTTGGTTGTTCTATACTACATTTTGTTGTCTTCCTCTCACTAATGCTCTGTTTTTTCTTGACAGTTACTTACGTTACTTGAGAATCATCTTGGTCCTTTTAAAGTTTTTTTTCAGTCTTTTAGGGCGTGTCTGAAGGATACTTCACCCTAGGGATAGTTTAACCCAATATTAAGGTATGACCTTTCTGAGTCTCTTCCAAATGTTACAGGTGTTCAAAGAAGACAGTTACTCAGACTTTTCTGAACCTGAAGGTTTCCAAACTATCTGCCCCCCCAGGAGTCGTTTAGCTTACAGTTTCCTATTTGCTTTTTGGCTCGCTGTGTGGAATTTTACCCTATGCATGTACGGGTTATCATTCAGCCCAGGATTTATAGGGACTCCATTAAGAATTTTGGAGCTTCTTCTTTGGGCAACTCCCTTCTTTCTGGTTTGCTGAACATCAAATCCCAGTTGCTTCAGCTCCCCCGAACTCTGATCTCTATCTGCTGGAGTAAACCATACCTCTGTGCTTTTTTTGGGCCCCTGCACTGGGTTCATGAAGCCCTTCCTGACATAAATCCACAGATAACATATGATTCACCTCAGTTTTTTCTTTTCTTTTCTTTTCTTTTTTTTCTTTTCTTTTCTTTTCTTTTCTTTTCTTTTCTTTTCCTTTTCCTTTCCTTTTCTTTTCTTTTCTTCTTTTTTCTTCTCTCTTTTCTCCTTTCTTTTTTGGAAAGGGGTTTCCATTTATTTATGTATTTATGTATTTATGTTACAACAGTTGTTGGTTTACAGAAAAATCATGCAGGAAATACAGAATTTTAAAATACCCTCATGGTTTTCTCTGTGATTAACATTTTGCATTAGTGTGTTACAATTGATGTAACAATATTATTATAATTATATTAAGTAAAGTCCATAGTTTACATTAGGTTTCTGGTTTTGTATTTCTCAGTTCTGTGAGTTTATTTTTATTTTTATTTTGGTAACATTTATCGAAAATTTCTCTACCTGAAATTTCTCATTTTAATTGCTTGCAAGTATCCAATTCAGCAGTGTTGATTACATTCACAATGTTGTGCTGCCATTACCACCACCCATTCCCAAAGCTTTTCTATCACTCCAGAGAGAAACTGTACCCATTAAGCATTTTCTTCCCATTCTCTATCCCCACTCCTGCCCCTGGTAACCTGTATTCTAATTTCTGACTCAATAAATTTACACATTCTAATTATTTCATGTAAGTGAAATCATACAATATTTGTCCTTTTGTAACTAGCTTATTTCACTCAACATGATGACTTCAAGGTTCATTTCCATGTTATAGAATATATTAGAACTTCATTCGTTTTTATGACGGAATAATATTATATTCTATTTATAAACCACATTTTGCTTTTCTGTTCTGCCATTGATGGATGCTCAGGAAGCTTCCACCTTTTCATACCAGTGACTTTTGAAATTGGAGATTGAGATGTTAGGAAGTGCAGTTTCAGCAGAGTGATAAAGTCAGAAGCCAGAATGCAGAGAATTAGGTATTGAAAAACTGGAGGAAATGAGGATAGGTGGACCTTTCAATAAGTGTGGCAGCCACAAATGTTCCTTGTTCCTTTAATCTTTCGTACAAGGGACGAGGTGGACATCTTCCTGTGCTTCAGATTGTATCTACATTTGCTTGAAGGACTTTATTCTCCTGAAGTCTCCCCTATATTTTTGATCTCTGACAATTTCCTCTCAGTTTATTAACCTCTTTAAATGTCTTCAGACTTTGAAAGACAAAACAAAAAATACTAAAAGGAAGTCACTGGTTTCTATGGCCATTTTTCTGTCACTTCTCTTTTTACAGATAGTTACTTGAAAAATAGTCTCTTTTTGTATCTCCCATTTTCTCTTCTTCCATTCACTCCTCAATCTATTCTAGTCTGACTTTGGCCTTTATCCCTCCACTGAAACATCTCCCTATAGGGCTCCGTGCCAGTTTGAATGTATTATGTCCCCCAGAAAAAGCCATATTCTTTGATGCAATCTTGTGGGGCAGACATATTAGTGGGGATTAAGTTCGAAAGTTTGGATTAGGTTGTTTGCATGGAAATGTGCCCCACCCAACTGTAGGTGATAACTCTGATGAGATAATTTGTCCCCACCCATTCAGGGTGGGCCTTGATCAGTGGAGCAATATAAATGAGCTGACTCAAAGACAAGGAACTCAGTGCAGCTGTGAGTGACATTTTGAAGAGGAGCTACAGCCAAGAGGGACACTTTGAAGAAAGCACAGGAGCTGCAGATGAGAGGCAGTTTGAAGACGGCCGTTGAAAGCAGACTCTTGCTC
Organism: Choloepus didactylus; assembly: GCF_015220235.1. Taxonomy (NCBI): domain Eukaryota; kingdom Metazoa; phylum Chordata; class Mammalia; order Pilosa; family Megalonychidae; genus Choloepus; species Choloepus didactylus. The sequence goes on along the minus strand of NC_051322.1, from coordinate 5,879,692 downwards.
TGGAGAAGCTAAGAGAAGATGAATACCCCAAGTGCAACTAAGAGTGACATTTTTGAGGAACTGCAGCCTAGAGAGGAACGTCCTGGGTGAAAGCCATTTTGAAACCAGAACTTTGGAGCAGACACCAGCCACATGCCTTCCCAGCTAACAGAGGTTTTCCAGACACCATTGGCCATCCTCCAGTGAAGGTACCCAATTGTTGATTTATTACCTTGGACACTTTATGGCCTTAAGACTGTATCTGTGTAACCAAATAAACCCCCTTTTATAAAAGCCAGTCCATCTCTGGTGTTTTGCATTCTGGTGGCATTAGCAAACTAGAACAGGCTCACTGGATTTGCTTTGTGAAATCTAACAGATACTTTTCAGGTCACAACTTAGTTGACATTTCTTGGAATTTTTCTGTTGACCTACTTCCTCCTTCTTTAAATTCTCTATTCTTTTGACTTCTCTCTCCAGTTTTTCTTTATACATCTTGGGTTTCTCTTTCTTAGTCTCCTTCATGGGTTCTTCTTCTTGGTCCTTAAATGCCAGGGTTCTGTAGGGTTCGGTTTCAGTGGTTGGGTACTTTCACTGTGTAATTCCTCTTTAGGAGACTCCATCAGAGCTCATGGCTTCAGATAATCACTCACAGGTCTGCTGTGCTTTGGACACCACCTACTTTTGCCTGAGGATCCTTAATCTTCTAAATTCCCCGAGCTCACATCTCTGCTGAGCGGCAGGCTCATTTCTTCCTTTGCTCACTGGGTATCTCTACTTGAATGTCCCACAGATATCTCAAATTCAGTATCCTCAAAATTAATTCCCCACTCTCACTAGCTCCTCACCCATTTTTCTTCTTTCTTCAATTCTTTGTCTTATGAAGGATATTACATCTACCCATTGACCAAGCGAGAGACCTGCGTGACATCTGTGTCTCTCTCTACCCTGCATCCTTCACCCTAGCCACCCCATCAAGTCTTGTTGATGTTATCCTTAATACTTCTAAGGATAATCCATTCCTTCTCATCATTTCCACTGCTACTAACATACTTCTGACTCTATCCCTTAGGAAAATCGTATCTTTCCGTTTACTTCCTCCATGCTGAGAGTGCCGTTCATTCATCTGTTCAGTGTGAAGTGGTCTGGCTGTGACATCTGTCACCCTGTTTATCGCCAGGGTTGATTTGGCTGAACTGGCTGGCTAGGCGGGCATCCCTTCCTTCCTCACCGCTCCCTGTGCTTCCGTCCCGAAGCTGCGCGCTTGGTTGAAAAGTACCACCTTCCCCGCTAGAGGAGGACCGTTCTAGCTCCCCTGCTAGAGCCTCCACACAAACTCTCATTTGATTCTTTTTGTCTTTGGCCTGACAGTTCTATTCTGCCCATTGTCCAGTATCTTACATGAAATGTTTACTGCATTTTGTTCAATTTTTTTAGTTGTTTACAGCCAGTCCTAGTAGCTGCATCATGGCTGAAAGCGGAACTGTTTTATAATTTTTGTTTATTTCAATCTGTATTTTCATTTTATATGCAAAACAGCATTTTATATTGTATTACATATGATTCTGTAGGATGCCATTTCATATGCTCTTGTGTATAATGTTTTGTTTTGATAGTCTTACTGTTGTTATTCTAATTTTATAGATGATGAAAGTGATGTAGTGATGGCAATATTAGGAATTTGGGTTGATGTCAGTGAACCTTAACATGTTTTATTTGCTTTTGAGATTCTGCTTTACTGTTAGAGGTGATAAAAGCCAGAGTTACTTCTCTTCTTGAGCTAATGTTGATTCTGTTTGTCATATTTGTCAGAATGTTTATAAGGATTGCTTTGGAATAGGATATCTGGAGGAAATAGAAAAAAGTATTAGGTATTAATATATGTTACAGAAAATAGCTTTATTAACTTGCCAAAATCCATGTGTCTTCATAGGAGAGGAAGGAATCTTGCGAGTTGCTCAGTGGTTGATGGTGGCATGTATGCCCGATTCTTTCTCTTGATAGTCAGGCTGCAAGGATGGGACCTGGTAGAGTGAGTGCTGAGAAAGTACAGCAGCAGTTGTGCCCTGCAGGAGCGGTAGTTGTCCCTGCCTTAAAGACAATTTTTTTACTTTTTGCATCTTCATCATTCTCCCAAGTTTCCTTGCTCTGGTCCATTTTCATGCTTAGTAGAGGCAGCCTCTTCATAATTTATTTTTAGCCTTTGATATCTTTCTTTTTCAATTTGAGGCATCTCAGTTTGCTTTCTATTGTTTAAACTGAAGAACTTAATTGATATAAGGAAGTGTCTGATTTGAAAGTAGGATCAATATTTATCTAGGTGTTATATCTTTATTGGGCTTCTCTTAGTCTCCACAAAAACGATTTTTTTTCACCTTCTCTCCTCATGATTTTGTGCTAAGCATCCTCATCTGGTCTCAACTGTAGTTACTTTCCTAATTTGTGAAATAGGGATGTTAATTTTCTGTTTCTACTTTGCTGGCTTATTTTACAGATATGTAAGATAATAAGTGTGCATAAACGTATGATGCATATGTAGTATAATTTTTTCAAATTTATGGAAATAATGTCTTATAGTCTGTATTTCCTTTGCTTGTAAGTTTTTGTTTAGGTTATTTGGTGTTACATAGTTAAGTACTCTGTTGAATCGCTACTTCATTGTTTCTTAAAGATCTTAATGATCCAGTCACTATAAGGACTACTCTTCAGAAACAATCAGTATTGTGTTTGCAGGAGTGAAAAAGTAGATGGACATGGGGTGTGTTGGCTGTTATGATGGCAAAAAGGAAAGAATTACTTAGGGGAGGGGTATATAAATGTTAGCAATTGGCTTTTTAGTCTTTTAATTAAACTTCTTTTAAAAAGGAATTAATTTTTTTCTATTTCCCAAAATGGCATGATCATATAAATTCAAACAATAAATAAATACATAATTTAGAAAATGAAAGATCCCTACCCTTCAGAGAAAATCACTCTAATTTAACCAGTGTTCCTTTTTGGCAACGGCGTAAGGTGTGTTGGACCTAATGCTGAAAATGTTCCTTTTTAAGAATGGAGCTATATGGAAAAAAGTCAATTTTATTTTGAACAATTACTATATTGTAGCTCTGTTTATTGCATTGAAACCATTGATCTTAAGACATCTTCATGGAACTTTCCTCAGCGGTTCTGTTTCCCAGCAGAATGCAAGCAAAAATATAGTAGGGTTATCTGTATATGTACATAATATGATTTTTGTTGTTTAGTTTTTTGAAAAATGTGTGGCAGTAATATGTAAGTAGGTATACCTGGAGTGTTCTTGTTTCTTGGTAATGACGCACCTCATGTCTATGGTACAACCACAATGGTTGAGGGATAACTTCAGCAGCTTTCCTTCATCTTTTCTAATTTCATCTCATTGAGTCTATATGACATAAAAGACATGTAAGGGGAAATTACATTGAAAATTGATTATATTGAAATTATATTGAGTAAATAATAACCTACAAAAGTTTTATTAAAATTTGTTTTATATATTTTTAAAAGGCTGCCGATGATAATACATGCACTGTGTTAATAGATGTAGCTTTAAAGAGCTTTGCCTTCAGAGGCAGCTAAAGAGTAGGCCCATGCGGCGTAGCACCTGCTGTATGAACGACTTTCAAAACGTTATTGGATCTCTGTCTAAACTCATAGTGTGAGGTGGGAGTGAACGTTTCCTTCATCAGCCTTCTGGGGTTCTTCTTCATTCATTTTAGCGGTTTCCTTTTTATATTAGGTGGGTCATGTTGTATATCCTCCTTCTCTGAGCAGGATGGGTGGCTTTTGGCGTGTATACCAATACAGGTCCTAGTGGTTTAGGAAAGCAAAGCACAAATTAGTGGAGTGTGATATTCCCAAAAAGCTGCATTATTTTTAACTGACATATGAAAGAATTCTTTGTAGAGGAAGTGATTTGGTTGTATTTTTATATTCAGTTAGTTAGTTTTTAAACATTGTTTCTGAGCTTAAATTATTTAAGAATTAGTGACAAATTAAAATAGCTATTAGTTTTGAGAATATAAACCATTATGTTTGTTTGCATATTTGAGGTCATAGAGAAATTATTAATAAATAGCACTGCCGTATATTCATGCCATCGAGTTGTTTTATATATACCATGTATAGTGGCTATCATTTAAGCAGAAAGCATATCTTGAAAAAAACCTACTTAATTAAAAATTAAACGATGAATTAAAACTTAAATTATGCAAAACCAATAAGCTACATTACTAAGACTGATAATTAATACACTACAATATATTCAGGAAAGATGTTAACATTTTAACATTTGTTTTATGTTAGAATTGCAATTTGCAGTGTGTGCTATTTTGGGACATTTATTTTGAACAGCTCAGCCTGACTGAAGTAAGGCATAAATTTATAATTTTTAATGGTTATAGAATTTATCATAGATTAAAATCCTTGATAATACAAACAGCTACAGAGGGAAAAAAAAAATCCAGTTGATTTTTTTTTTGTCCTTGCCACCGTCATATCAGCATATTTGATTACATTTATTCCTTCTAATGTGCAGGTAAACAGAAATGCATTCATTTGACAAAGTCCTAAAGTGGTCTATTATTTGGTTTGATAAGATTTTATCCTTTGTTCATGTATAATGCATGTGGGATCACAATGATGACAATTACTAAGGTTTTGAACTACAGGAACTTTATACAAATGAATATTAAGTAACAATAAGAACTTTTGAATTTAAGAATATATGAGCCACTGTGATATATTCTATGTTATGATTCAACAAAAGCACACTTTTATGTGTATATTCCATTTATATATGCCGGACATACTAAACAGCGTAGCTGAGTTAGAGAGGTTTATGTCTTGTTTTATTATTCATACCATTGCCCTTATAAGCTGATGATAGCTGTGATGCTTCGTGTTTTTAACATAGCAATCTCTAATGACTGAGGGTGTCATTCATATAATTAAGTCAGTAAATGGAGATGTTCTAGATCCATCTGTCCCTTTATTTATTCTTCCAATGAGCATTTATTATGTGTCAGGTACTGTGTTGGCCACTTTCCTAGGCACAGAGGATAGAAAGGAAGAATTCAAAGAACAATAACTTGATTTGAAGTTTTGCTTTCAAGAATGTAAGATCTTTGGTGGAGAAAGACAAACTGGTAATTATAAAGAAGTATGATAAGATGATTCCCCAAACATGCCCAAGCTTATATGAGGTCATAGAGGATGGTACATGTTTAGTCATTGTGGGGGTGCGGGTTGGGGGAAAGGTTGGGAAGAATATACTCACCACTGCTTTAATGCTCTTAATTTGTTGTCCTCTCATCTGCTCCCTGCAAACAAATAATTCATACAAGCATTGAGAAAAGTTTGCCATCACCATACTGTCAAAAGACGCTTGGAAAAGTTCTAGTTCTGGATTTATTGTCTTCATAATGCACCCCCCCCCACACACACAGACAAGTTTTTATTATTTTGTCCTGCATATAGAATCCAAAATATAGAAACATCTCCATATTAGCCAAAAGAACCACCTCCCCAGTTGGTCCCTTCCCTCCCTTTGTGGGCTCAGACAGGGTTATGGGGAGTTGCAGGCCACCTCCTCCTGTCCAGTGAACAAGTTCCATATGAAAATAGATCTGTGGAGGGCTCCCAGCGAGCCATCAGCCTGCATCGTGCTGGCATCTGTGCAGGGCTGTGGCCTGTCAGGATTCTGGGATCTCACTCTTCAGTGGAAGGGAGATCTTCTCTGGACGCCTAATTCCTGTCAGCACAGCTGAGGGCCCCTCTCTAGGAATGTTGGGGGAAGGGGAGGGGATTTTTGTCCGAAAGGGAATGATTGGTGGAGATGGGAATGATGCTTCCTCCACCCAAGAGGGAGATGCTGGCCCCCAGGCCATGTGAATGATGAACATTCATTTAATGTGTTATTACAAAAAGGGCTGTGGTTCTGAAGTTCTTTAATGAAAGGTGGGTGGTACACATCGATTTTTGGGTGAGGACTGATGACCTTGAACTGTATCTAAGGAGTTTCAGGGAGTTTTAAGTTTTAAAAATGTCTCCTAGTATTCAAATAGAGGCAGCAGTTTTCATTTGATGGTAAAAGAGCAGAGAAAAAATGCTTCTGCGCATTTTAGGAAGGTCCATAGGGATAAGGGAGCTACACTAGTCAGTGTTTTCCAAGGAAGTACTTATTGTCTGGCAGGCTGGTTTTGGTCCCTAGTTTGCTAGATTTGGGCAAAGGAGCAGGCAATTTTCAATTGACATTAAGTTTATGTTTAATTATGTGGGATTTTATAGTTAAAATATTAATGTGAAATATTGAGCAACCACGAGACACTCAGCGAGGTGGATGGATCTGGTACACAGCATTTTGAGTGAACTATGCCAGAAATAAAAGCAAACGCTTTAATGCCTCACCAATATGGACTAACTGCAATGTGTAAACTCAGAATTGAATCTTAGAACACAGTCTAAGAGGGGAACGATTATTGTAATGGTCCCTAGATTGTAAGCTCTTATAGTAGTCAAATGCTTTCCTGAATTGTAACGGCTGTCTCCAAACTTTGAGATGCTGATCCCTTAGTGTATAACCTGATTGGTCTCTGGAACATTGGGTATCTGTATGACACCTGAAACTCAAAGCTAGAGCTTGGCAGATATGAATGTCAGTATTAGTGCATACAGCAACTGTTAAAAAAAAAACCAAAAACAAAAAAAACAGCTGAAAAAGAGCCCAGACTTCAATTAGTGATATGAATGAAGCAGATCTGGTTAAGACTAGGGCAAACTGGGCCCAAGGGTAAAGGTCGAAACTGACTGTTTTAAAACTTCAACTTCCATGTGAGACCAAGGGAAGAGAAGTCTATTTGGTGCAGGACCTATATTTTCGAAACAGTATAACTCTACAGTCAGTTTGTTTGAACACCACAATTACATGAAACTTTTTTTTTCCTGTTTTTTTTTTTTTTTTAATGGCTATTGTTCACATACCATACAGTTATCCAAAGATCCAAAGTGTACAGTCAAACAATCAATTGCCCCCAGTATCATCATACAGGTATGCGTCTATCACCACAATTAATTTTTTTTTCAATTTTTAGAACATTTCCATTACTCCAGAAAAGAAATTTGAGGAAACTCAAATCCTCCCATATCCCTAACTACCCCCCCTCCATTGTTGACTCATAGTATTGGTATAGTGTATTTGTTACTGTTGATGAAAGAATGTTAAAATACTACTAACTGTAGTTAGTTTGCAATAGGTATGTTTTTTCCCTATATATCCCTCTATTATTTTTTTTAAAGTTTCTGAATAGTATTTAATTTTCAGATAATTATAGTCATCTTATTTGATATCACAAAATAGTGGCCGTGTTAAAAATTTTACAGATGAGGATGTTCGTGCACTATTCTCAGCATACCTAGGTTGCAGAATAAATCTGAATACAAATCAATACTTCCCCTTCTTCCTCCTTTGTATATTTACAAACATGTCTTCACATAACCCTTGCTATTCAAATTATTTTTATCTGAACCAAGGAACAAAATGCATTGAGATACTTTTGTTTTATTTATAGGAATTCTAACTGTAAACTATACAAGCTTAGGGATCAGAGAGTAAATAGATTTTTGTTTTTTTGGCCAAACCCTCTATCTGAACTCGGAAGCTAAAATGGTTCAGTATTTTCCATTAACTATGCAATAAATAACAAATCTTGGGTCCACAATTAATATTCTTTTGTTTGAGTGTATGAAATAGAAGTTAATAATTACCACTGAAATTTAATGGTTCAGTGACTACAATAACAGATGTCTCTTCATATATAAATAGACATTTTCACCAACACTGCTCCCTATATGCCTTTGCTCTATCTCATGTCTATCTCCAGACAATGGCATCTAATTTACACCAACCAGTAAAACATAATTGAGAATACACATTTTTCAATGGTCTCAAAAAGTATAAGAGTATTCCTTTGGATTTTCAAAAGAATTCTGTATTTTCAGACTTAAATTTAATAGTTTTTAATTATTCTTACTCTAATTCCTGTTTTATCAATTAGGAAACTAAGAGTCCTCTTACAAGTTAAGTGATATGACCACATTTACAATCAGCATGTCAGAAAAGTGAGGCAAGTATCTTCATCTTCTGACTTCTAGTGTTTCAGAAAGAATGCCACACCATAAACCTAAGTTACCCATTTGAAGTAGAGTGAAAGAAATGGTAGCATGGAATAGGATGTGATACCAGGTATGTTTTCTCCTTCGTAATGTCGCCATTCTGCAATGTCTGTTTATTCCTCTCTGAAATAGGGAATTAAAAATAATTTAAAATAGGGTTGTGTCTTATGATGACTATGATGATGATAAAGCCAAACTTGTATTCAGTAGTCACTATATGGCTTAAAAAATGCATCTTCATCTAATATTACGGAACCTTTCTCCATGTCTCTCTCCTTTCTTTGTTTCTCTGTCAGTAGGGCTCCTTTGGTATCTCAAGTAGGGCAGGTCTTTTATTTGCAAAATCTTTCAGCATTTGTTTGTCTATGAAAAATTTAAGCTCTCCGTCAAATTTGAAGAAGAGCTTTGCTGGATAAAGACTTCTTGGTTGGTAATTTTTCTCCCTCAGAATTTTAAATATGTCATGTCACTGCCTTCTCACCTCCCTGGTGGCTGCAGAGTAGTCACTACTTAGTCTTATGTTTTTTCCTTTGTATGTGGTGAATTGCTTTTCTCTTGCTGCTTTCAGAACTTGCTCCTTCTCTTCAGTATTTGACACTCTGATCTGAATATGTCTTAGAATGGGTTTATTTGAATTTGTTCTGTTTGGAGTTCGCTGGGCATTTATGCTTTGTGTATTTATGTTGTGTAGAAGGTTTGGGAAATTTTCCCCAACAATTTCTTTGAAAACTCTTTCTAGACCTTTACCCTTCTCTTCCCCTTCTGGGACACCAATGAGTCTTATATTTGGATGTTTTATTTTATCTGTCATATCCCTGAGGTCCATTTCAATTTTTTTGATTTTTTTCCCCATTCTTTCTTTTGTTATTTCATTTACCATTTTTTTGTACTCCAGGACACTGATTTGTTGTTTGGCTTCCTCTAGTCTTGTACTGTAAGTATCCAGAATCTTTTTAATTTGGTTGACAGTTTCTTTTATTTCCATAAGATCATCTATTTTTATATTTACTCTTGCAACTTCTTCTTTATGCTCTTCTAGGCTCTTCATGTCTTTTATATCCTGTTCCATGCTCTTCTTCATGTCCTTTATATCCTGTGCCATGGTCTCGTTGTTTGTCTTTATTTCTTTGATTAATTGTTCCAAATACTGCATCTCCTCTGATCTTTTGATTTGAGTGTTTGGGTTTGGGTTATCCATATCGTTGGTTTTTTTCATATGCTTTAAAATTTTCTGTTGTTTTTGGCCTCTTGGCATTTGCTTAACTTGATAGGGTTCTTTTAGGGTATGTATGTTAATTCAAATACTTCTCTCTAATTTGTCAGATCTACAGCTTGGTGGTGTACACTTTCTCTAACCAGCAGGTGGCGTCTGTGAGCCACCTATTCCCCTCAAGCTAGTTCTCCCCAAATTTGTCTTTGTGGTGAGTGGGGGTCTGGTTCTTGTGGAGTTCAATTGGTGCACTAGTTTTGTGTGTGGGGTGTCTGTCTGAGCGGTTTGGGAGGGAGGGTGGCTTTAACAATCAAACCACTCAGGTGTTCCTGGAGATTTGAGGCTGTTACAAGAGTCTAAACCTTCAGTTCGGTCTCACCACAGATTGTCTCTGCCACTGACCCACAGGTCCTTGGTGTTGGCTTATGGCCCTGGGATTTCCGACTGGGTCCCTCTTCCAAGCCATGCCCTTCTAGGGCCTCTGCTGAGGGAAGGCTGTGCTATGTCACAAGTGCGCACCGTCCCTCAAGGAAAGTTCTGGGCTGCTGGGCCGTGTAGGGTCATTCCCAGCCTGCTGAAAGGATCGCTGAATGGGGCATGTCAATCTCCCCCCCTTCGTACCGCTCTGCCTTCCCAGCTCTGGGACAGTCAGCTGCGGGTGTGCGAAAGGCTGCTGTCCATGCCCGATTCCGTTGCCCTGGTTTTTTTTAGTGCAGCTCTGGGCTGTGGCTCTGGCGCCAGGCAGGAGCATTCCCAGACCGCCAGGAAGATGGCTGCAAGGGGCGTGGTTTTTCCCCTTTTGGCTCACCTCTGCCTGCCTCGCTCCGAGACAGTTAGCAGCGGGTGCGCGAAAGGCTGTCATCCACTCCAGATTCTGAGGTGTACTCACAGGTAGTGGAGACGCTTTTCCTGCCGCGCTTCCCTCTGTGGTTCTCACTGCCGTATCCACAGCTGCTTTTGCATTTTTTTTTAAAAAAGAACTATTCCAACTCCAAATGTGCTTACTCACTCGTTTCAGAACGCAGACTCCCGGTTTCACCATGTGCACGGTCCCTGTGGATTAGCAGACCTTGTCCAGCTGGTGCCTCACTGGAACTGGTGTTCTGGGTCACTTTCTGGCTTTTATCTAGTATTTTTCACAGAGGTGTTTTTTTTTTGCCCTGTCTCTCCTAACGGCCATCTGCCAGAGGTCCAGATCCACAGTTTTTACTTACAGATTTTATTCTGTGGGCTTGTGCATACCTCCCAATTCAGGTTGGTGAGTGGACGGTTACGTTTGTCTCCCCGCAGTTATTCTGGCTTATTTACTAGTTGTTTCTGGTTTTTTTTTAGTTGTTCCAGGGGGACTACTTGGCTTCCACTCCTCTCTATGCCGACATCTTAGATCCCTCTCTATTACATGGAACTTTGAATAGGAAGTGAGATATGGTAGATTAGTATAGGTTACAGTGAAATAGTGACACATCCCAAAGTAATTTGAGCAGAGAATAAAAATATATCTTCAGGGCCCACCTGAGGAGCTGGGGGAAAATGTGGAAGTGTCGGACTTCTCACGTGGATTGTTGCTGATTTTGTCACCAACGTTAAGTACTGGTGGTTTGATGTGCCAAGCCCTCTATCATGTGACTTTCCTTTATGGAGCTTGTTACTGCAAGGGAGAGGCTAAACCTGCATATAATTGTGCCTAAGAGTCTCCCCCTGGGTACCTCACTGTTGCTCAGATGTGGCCCCTCTCTCTCTCTCTAACTAAGCCACTTTGGCAGGTGAACTCACTGCCCTCTCCCTACATGGGACCTGACTCCCAGGGGTGTAAATCTCCCTGGCAATGCAGAATATAACTCCTGGGGATGAATCTGGACCTGGCATCATGGGATTGAGAATATCTTCTTGACCAAAAGGGGAATGCAGAATGAAATGAAATAAAGTTTCAGTGGCTGAGCGATTTCAAATGGAGTCGAGAGGTCACTCTGGTGGACATTCTTATGCACTATGTAGATAACACCTGTTAGGTTTTAATGTATTGGAATGGCTAGAAGTAAATACCTGAAACTATCAAACTCCAACCCAGTAGTCTGGACTCCTGAAGACGATTGTTAACAATGTAGGTTACAAGGGGTGACAGTGTGATTGTGAAAACCTTGTGGATCACTCTCCCTTTATCTAGTATAGGTATGGATGAGTAGAAAAATGGGGACAAAAACTAAATGAAAAATAGGGTGGGATGGGGGCATGATTTGGGTGTTATTTTTTGCTTTTATTTTTTATTCTTGTTCTCATTGTTTCTGATGTATGGAAAATGTTCAAAAATAGATTAGGATGATGAATGCATAACTATATGATGATACTGTGAACAGTGGATTGTACACCGTGGATGATTCTATGATATGTGAATATATTTCAATAAAACTGAATTTAGTTAAAAAAAATCTAAATATACCCCACAAAAAAAACAACAAAAAAGAATAGCAAATAATGTTTAAGTACAGAACTAATAGTGCAAACAAAATTTTCTAATATCTTAATAATGCTTATTTTATTGAAAGATTAGAAGCAATTTTTGATAGTTGGATCTTTTGAGACAAAATAATCCACACATGTTCCTCTTAGTAAATTAAACTTGCCCCTACAAAGTGACTTTGCATTATTCAAATTATCACTGTCACCGACTTTGCAATAAAATTAGTGCTTTGTTGCCATATCCCAAACCACATTTAAATAAAAAATGTCAAATATGTCAAACTTTTAAATTCATGTATACCTTTCAATTAGAGTTTTTTCCTAGGAACAGCAAGGGGTAAATTATTTCTGTTGAATCTGAAATATTTTTATTCTACTTTTTGAGGATTTTAAATTTAGGGGAGGGGGCAAGATGGCAAACAGAGAGAGGTGTGGAATTTCATTGGTTCTCAAGAGCAACTAGTAAATAGACAGGAACAACTAGTCAGTAGTCTGGAACAACTGTTGGGGGGCAGCCATGACTGTTCACACATCATACACCAGCCTGGAATTGGTGGAACTGCTGAGATCATAGTATAAAATTTGTCAGTAAAAACTGTGGGACCATCGCCCCTCCCCCACCAGCATGGCAGGCTAACCTGCAAAACTTCACCATGGGAGAAAGAAGCAGTCCCTTCTGGGAACGAGGGAGTGTAGCTTGGCCAAGCTCCAACAGGGGTGTTAATTAACAAATGTGGACTGCTGAATACAAGCTAGAAGCACAGATAAATCCCTAAGAAGCTGGAAAATACCCTGAAGTCTCTCCCCATAGAAAGGAGGTGGGGCTGATGGAAAAAAATACACAGGGTTTTGGAGATGGCTGAGCTTAGAGTACTGGAAGACAGCTGTGTCCCTAGAAAAGGAGTACAGGGGACTGGGTACCATCTGTGGCTGACAAGCAAAACTGGGTGGGGCTGGGGACTTGCTCTGAAAAGGGGCTTTCTCTCTTTTTCCTTTTTTTCTCTCAGTCTGAGTGGCTCAGTAGAGAAATCCTCAGGCATTTTCAGTTCTCAGCACTGACCCATGCCTGGGTGGAGTTGACTGAGTCAAAGAAACAAAGAACTAATTCAAGTGCCGAAGATAACTCCTTCAAGGGTGTGTCTTCCCTAAGAGGAGGGGGCCGGGGCCGGCTTAAGTGGCTGCCCTCCCTTCAGAATTCAGACCCCAGGGCCTGGGAAAAACAATTAATCAAACCAGAAACTACTTAATTTTGGCCTCTTACACCCTCCGCCCCTGGCCATGACAGGGTCCTCTGAGAATTAAAGGGACTGCACCTCTACACCAGTCAGGTGCGACGGGCTGACAGGCGCCACCTGCTGGACAGGTTAGGAAAAGCACAATGGCTAGAGTCCTCACAGAAAGTCTGTCAGTCTTCTAAGACACACTCTCAGGGAAACGTGATGCTGATTATTGCTTCATTCTGACACCTGAACCTGTTCTGGTCTGGGAAGATCTGATTGGTGTAATCCAGGAAACTGATGCCTAGACAACAGAAAGCTACAAATTATGCTAAAAAACAAAGATGTGGCCCAGTCAAAGGAACAAACTTACACTTCAACTGAGATACAGGAATTGAAAACTAATTTAAGATCTTCAGATAAATATGCTAAATCAATTCAAAAACCAATTCAGCAAGTTGGGGGATGATATAGCAAAAGAGATGAAGGATATAAAGAAAACATTGGGCGACCATAAGGAAGAACTCAAAAGTTTGAAAAAACAATTGGCAGAACCTACGGAAATCAAAGGCACAACACAAGAGATGAAAGACACAATGGCGACATACAATAGCAGATTTCAAGAGGCAGTAGAAAAGATTCATGAACTGGAGAACGCAGGACACCTGAAATCCTACACACAAAAGAACAGATAGGGAAAAGAATGGAAAAATATGAGCAACGTCTCAGGGAATTGAGTGACAATGTGAAGTGCATGAGTATGTGTGTCATGCATGTCCCAGAAGGAGAAGAGAAGGGAAAAGGGGCAGAAGTAATAATGGAGGAAATAATCAATGAAAATTTCCAATCTCTTATGAAAGACATAAAGTTACAGATCCAAGAAGCGCAGCATATCCCAAACAGAATAGATCCAAAGAGACCTACAACAAGATACTTAATAATCAGATTATGAATAGTCAAAGACAAAGAATCCTGAAAGCAGCAAGAGAAAAGCGATCCATCACATACAAGGGAAGCTCGATAAGACTGTGTGGATTTCTCAGTAGAAACCAGGGAGGCAAGAAGGCAGTGGTGTGACGTATTTAAGATAGTGAAAAAGAAAAAACACCAACCTAGAATTTTATGTGCAGCAAAACTGTCCTCCAAACATGAGGGAGGGTTTAAGATGTTCTCGGAGAACCTGATAATGACAGAGTTTGTGAACAAGATACCTGCTCTAAAGGAAATGCTAAAGGGACACTACAGACAGATAGGAAAAGACAGGAGTGTGAGGTTTGAAGGACAAGTTTGGGTGATGGTAGCACAATACTGTAAGTATAATGAAAAAAGATGACTGTGAATACAGTTGAAAGAGGAGGGTTACGGGCATATGGGACACCAGAAGGAAAGAGGAAAGATAAAGACTGGGATTGTATAACTCAATGAAACCTAGAGCAGCAATATTTGTGATAAAATGTACAAATGTATTTTTACATGAGGGAGAACAAATGAATGTCATCCTTGAAAGGGGTTAAAAATAGGGTGTTATTGGGGGAAAAATACAATCTATGCAAACTAGAGTCTGTAGTTAACAGGAACATTGTATTGTTCTTCCTTTAATGTAACAAAGGCAATATACCAAAGCTGAATGCCTCTAAGAGTGGGATATAAGGGAGGGGTATGGGATTTTTGGCATTGGTGATGTTGTCTGACTTTTTTATTGTATGTTATTTTAATTTTATCTTTTCTTTTGTTGCTTTTTAGCTGTCTTTTTTTTCTTTTGTCTTTCTACTTTTTTTTTTTTTTTTGTTACTCTTTCTTCATGAAAGAAATGGAAATGTCCTTATATAGATAGTGATGGTGGTGGTGAATGCATAGCTGTGTAATTTTACAGTGAACCATTGATTGTGTAGGATGGAATGTATGATGCGTGAATAAAACTGGCATAATAAAAAGCAGGTTAGTGGATGAACCTTGAGGACATTAAGTTGAGTGAAATAAGTCAGACACAAAAGGGCAAATATTGTATGATCTCACTGATATGAACTAATGATAATATATAAACTCTTAGACATGAAATATAAGTTACCAGGTTATAGAATGAGGCTAAATAATGAGCGGTTGCTTAGTACGTGCAGAGTGTTTAACTAGGTTGACGTTAAGCATTTAGATATGGACAGCGGTGACAGTACCATGTTATTATGAGAATAACTAACAGTGCTGAATGGTGCATGAATGTTGTGGAAAGGGGAAGTTTAGAGTCATGTATGTCACCAGAAGGAAAGCTGAAGTTTAAAACATTGGAATGTATAATACAGTGAAAATTATGGTGGATAATGTCCAGGATTAACTGTACAAATATTAGAAATTTCTTTCATGAACTGGATCAAATTGTATGACACTATTACTAGAAGTTAATAGATGGGTATATGGGGAAAAATGTACCTATTGCAAACTATGTACTATAGTTAGTAATATTTTAATAGTCTTTCATCAACAGTAACAAATGTACTATGCCGATACTATGAGTCAGTAATGGAGGGGGGTGGGGTTAGGGGTATGGGAGGATTTGAGTTTTATTTTTTATTCTTATTTCTTTTCTGGAGTAATGAAAATGTTCTAAAATTAAAAAAGCTATTGTGGGGATGAATGCACAACTGTATAATGGTACTGTGAACCATTGATTGTACACTTTGGATGATTGTATAGTATGTGAAGAATCTCAATAAAATTGAATTAAAAAAATTAATATACCATTGTTTTCTGTATCCCCAAGTCATCTGATAAAGAGGATCTATGAGAAGTACATTTTGAATAAATTATATTAGAACATCTAAGTTTAAAACCTTTTCCTTTTTTTTCTTGTGAGAAATGTTCTAGATAATTAGTTTACAGTGATTAAGTTTCTGTTCTGCCACATAGCTGGTATTTTCTTTAGGTCAGGGTTGTCTCTGTCAATTCCAGAAACGGTAGATAACTTCTGCACCCATGCTTTTGGGAAGGGATATCAGAGTATGAGGTCACTATATGGTGATGCCAGCCCTTTATACTGTTTTTTTCTGGCCAGGGGAAATTGAGATAATTTTATTATTTTATTTTCTCTGGTCTTCTCTCCAAATCTCTCTCCCCTAAGCACCACCTAACTCTCCTCCTCCATAGATATGAACTGTATTCTGTTTTTTAAAAATTGAGGTGAAATTCACTTAACATACCCTTTTAAAGTGTACAGTTCAGTGGTGGGTAATGCGTTCAAAGTGATGTGCAACCACCACCTCTATCTAGTTCGAAAACATTTTCTTCTCAACCTTATCTTCATTTGTCACTATGGTGGGCTGTTTCTAGGATGACAGGAGAGACTCAGCACTATACTGTGTGGATTTACAGTGGTAGAGGTAGACATTTAGGCGAGGAGATAAACATAATTGGGACCAAATGTAATTATCATTTGCCTATGATTGTAGCCTTAGTCATTTTAAGGAATCAGCTTGCCTCTTCCTTGAATCACATTTGTTTATTAGTGCAACAGGAAGAAACAACTGTTAATGCAAACAGTGAGATTATGGTTATTGCAGAGATCAACCATCCTCTGGTATTTTTGTTTTCCTGTGCTTACTGTTTTTCTGATACTTGTAAGCATAGCTCCAGGTTTTAATTGATTCATTGCATGTGTGTATGTATAAACAGAAAAGTACACAGATCATAATGTATAATTTGATGAGTTTTTCTAAAATGCTCATTAAATGAACACACTGTGTAACCCAGATCAAGAAGCAGAACCGTAGCAGGTACCATTTCTTGTTCCCTTACAGCGATCACTGAAGTCTCCCTTCCTCCAGTCACCGAAGGTAACTATTACTGTTAACTCTTTATTTAAGAGTTTTGACGTTTGCTATATTACTTCAACATGATGGTTTCTGATTTATGTCTAAACTTAAGACATCACCCTGATTCCTACCTAATTTTTGAAAAAGTTTTTGAAAAATGTTTTCTTTCATTCTGGCTGCTTTTATGTATTCTTGATTCATGGTATTTGAACTGTTAATTTTCTTGGGCTCCTCACCTCCACAATTCATGCATTGCATTATGCAGAGATGAGACTCTTTTATGAATTTTACAAAATAGATTTCTCAAGTTCCCATAAATAAATAAAATGTCTGCATCAGCTTTATTTTTTAAATCTTGAAATTCAAACTTAAAAGTAGAGTTTGTGGTTTAATTTGCTTATGCTTTAGCTTGGTTTGCACATAGACCTCTGTGGGATACCATTTCAGCTACCATTATATAGTGAAAGTATCTGTAAAAGAGACACGCCTGTGAATATTCTATTTCTGAATGTTCTTCTAATGAGGTATTCGATCAGAGGTGGCATTACCTTTTGGAGGGGCTGCTGATTAAATGCAGTTTGCATATGATTATATTACTTTTTCAGTTGCCATTAGCTGTCTGGTGTGATCCTAGCTCACAGTCAAGAAGGAAACTTATCTTGGTGTTTAGATTCGAAATGAGAAAGATGCTTATGTTTTATTTGTGCTTGGGTCAGTTTTTCCTATTAAATACATCTCTGATATTTACAATGGAGTTACCCAAAATTTATAATTTAATTATCAAATGCTTCTTTTATACAACAGTTCAGAGCTATTCAGGTTAATAAAGTGAGATAAACATGTACTACTGTTGTTTTAAACTGATAAATATGTATTTCATTATTATCAGTTTTTTCTGATTATAAATATTTGATTCTTCTAAAGAAGTGAATATTCTGCTGGAAGTGGAAAAGACTGTAAAGAAATATACCTATTTTTGAATACCTAACATGAGAATGTTTATTTTTGATAAACATTGGAAATGCATGCAAGTGAGTTTTATATATTAGTTTAAATGGTTTATCAGTCATAGAAGCAGAATGATATATACTCGTTTATTGATACATTTATAGATACACAGATACCTACATGTATGCATACATGCTTACAGAGGTGGATTTGTTATAGAGATTTGACCTTACACAGTTGCTGGAGCTGGTTAAGCGGCCTTGTTGAGGCCGTTTACTTAGCATCTGATGATAGAGTTTGAAGTGCAGTGCTCAGGCAGTCAGGAACAGAAGACAGATGAAACTCAGGCAGTGAGCCAGAATCTGGGGGATCCCGCAGGCATAAGCGGAGCTTTAGAGGATGGTTTCTGATCTGTATCTGTCATTATTTCTTCAGTCCTTGATGGCCTGGGTTCCCTGTCGGAACTGGGAGAGCTCATTAAGTCTGTTAAGGCAAAGAGCATGGCACCTTAATTTCAGCAACACAATTCAAACACATACTTCACATTGAGTTGTCATTTATGGAGGAACCGATGGAGGAGCTGATGAAGGTGGAGCTAGCGCAGGCCCAGCCCCTGCTCAGCCCTTGCTCAGCCCACTGGTCACCTTGCAGATCCCTGACTTGGCCTGTGAGCAGCAAAATGGACCCTGCCTCCCCTCCACCATCCGCATCTCCTACAGGGATCTTCCCTGTGGCCTGCCCCAACTGCACAGTGAGGAAAGGGCATTCTGAGAAATGTAGTTCAGCCTAGTGAAGTTGACACACTATAAGGCCACCACAAAGGGGTTTAGATACCTCTTATGGGCTAGAGGCACTGAGTTGTACTGAATATTGTGATGTTTTTACTCATAAACAAAAATATCAGAGGTTATGTAATATGACCTGTCCTGTGAGTAAATGATGTGCCAATAAATATCCCCAAGCTGCCTCAGACATACATTTATGTTGATTAATTGATCAGTTTATATTCTTAGGTGTGGTGAGATATAATGGAAGGTAGATTCTGGTGCTAAATGTCATTTTGCCGTATCCTTTAGACTTTTACAATGATTTTAAGAGGAGGTCTATAAAGAACTCTTTTATATAGCAGTCTACCCAATCAAGATGTGCCATTCAACAGGGCAATTAAATATAGTTATAATTGTGAAGATGAAATGGAAAAAAAAAAAGGTCAGTTCTTGTAGCCCCAAGGATGGCTATACTTCTCAGGGTGCAGGTGAGACACTGACCTGGGTTTGTGGCCAGAGAGACCCCTAGAGAGCTGTTAGATTTCATTTTTTTTTTAATTGACTACCTCTCTAAAGCTTGCAGATCCATGACTTGTATTCTATTTAAAGATATGTTATCCCGAGTTCTTGAATACTAAAACAGTATTGGGATGGCCTTCATTTTACATAAATGACAGCTCAATGTGAAGCATGTGTTTGAATTGTGTTGCTGAAATTAAGTTGCTGTGATCATTGCATTAACAGCCTTAGTGAGCCCTTATCTCTTATCATGCACTAGACCCTTCACTATGAGTCTTGGGTTTTGAGAGAAAATAGAGGAAAAGGGATAGTTGTTGCAAAGGCATGATCGAATTGCAGAACACCTACACTGTGATTTATTGTGTCTGTGATCCTAATGGCAAACTAGGTAGGGATGCATCTCTTTGCTAGCAGACTTCTGTGCTCTTACATGAAGATTCCTTTTCTCCTTACCCCATGTCAACTCCAGTACTGTGTTTAGAAGATTGATCCTTTTTCAGTTGCAATTTAATAGCATCTGAGTAAGAAATATATTCTGATGAAATTGTACCACATTGGGTTTTTCAGTAAGTTCATGGCGGATTGATAGTGATAAATATAGATATGCTTATGATATTTTGATCACAAAAATATTATTACTGTTATTTTCTGTAAATGAGATAGTTTAACTTGTCGATAAGGTACCCTGAATTTAAGGTCGGAGACAATAAATAGATTTCCATGACCTTCTGCTACTCTTCTGGAAGTTGGTGCGTGGAGAGTGTTCGGGGAGATCCTGAGGCTGTTTGTGACGCCTGGGCAGGGGATCATGTGAGCCCCCTGCTTGCTGTTTCTGGTTTAGTTGGATAGGATGCTCTTTGGAAATATAAGTGACAAATGCTCAAGTGCTTACATGCTATTTATTTTATAATAGCGTTTCAAATTTATCGTGTGCCTTAAAATAATGATTCTAATTAAAATGTCTTAAACATACATTCCACATATATAGTCTTATAAATATATATCGATAGATTAAATGCCTTATATTTGAATATAGGCATTTAAAATTTTTTTGAATGTAGTTTGCCCTATTTTGGATATGGCTTGCTTTATCTTTTAGTAAATCTTTTATCTTTAAGTGTAGGAAAATTCAGAATTCATTTATTTTGGTAAAATTGTGTTTTTTCTCCTTTATTAGCTATTAAATAAGATAGGGATATGTTTAAAAATTAATAGCTTGTGACTTGTAAATAGAAAAGAAAACAAATACTGGACATTTTTGACAATATGAAAATTAAAAGAAATAGGTTAAATAAGGTCTTGATGTGAGATGTGAACTTTATTTTACAGGTGAGAACAAACTACTCAGATAAGACACAAAAATATGGTTACTATTTATAGATCAAAGAATATGTCTATATTGTATCTCTAGTACTTGTCAGCTACTAAAGATCATTTTCTTTTTTCAACCGAATAAGGGTATTCATAGGGCAAATAAAATCATGTACTTATCATTCAGTGCAATGTGGTAAATCATTATGATGGATGCTTTGAATTAATGGTGTTGGATGGTAATATGTTTAAAAATGAATTATTTAATAGTGAAAATTTTATCCCCCAAATTCTTTAATATAAAATTGTTATACAGTTTTCATTCTTGAAGGATTCCATTTTTGGCTTTGCAAGATTCATAAAATCTTTTCTCTTGCTTCCTAATTCATCATCTTTTCTACTATTCTATACTCCTCTGTTTTCTTCCTTGAAGTCTTCACTTTTGTTGCAGCAAACGTAGGATCTGCCTTATTATTTTTCTTCCTCAAAATGTCACATTCATTGCTGTGTAAATATCTGTAACATACTCTAAGATGTAAGTGTAATTGACTTTTGGTAGATGAGGTGATCCATGCTACCTGTATATGATCAAGCCATGAGTATGTTATTTGAGTATTCATTCACTTGATTGTTCATCCATCTGACATACTTACTCATTTCCTAATGTGTTCCAGGTGGGTGGTTCACCTGTGAACAAAATTCTTCAAGTCCCCACTCTGATGTGGCCTACCTTCAAATTTAGGGGAGTCAGAAAATAAGCAACAACAACAAAATACAGTATACCAGAGAATGTCAGGTGGTGGTGAGTGCTCTGGAGAACAGTAATGCAAGGAAAGTGGTGGCAGGTGATTGGGGATGGAGCTTGAGCTTATCTGGGTAGGGAGTTTTTTGAATACTGTCCACTTGGAGGACACTTGGGGCCTCATCCTGAGGTGGACCCCTGCCCTCGCCCATGCTGACCAACTGTTACTTTATTATTTTTTGCCTGGCTCACTTTCGCTTATTCTTCATCTTGTTGCTTCCTTAGAGATGTCTTTGCAGAGTTCCAATCCAAATTGGGTTCATCCTTTTACTCTGTTTTGTGGCATCCTTTTGTCCTTCTTCACTGCATCTTCTCCCAGTTTATAATTTTATGCCTAATTTTTTGTTTGTTTAATGTCTTTTTCCCAACTAGACTGTTAATTTCATGAGGGCAAAGACAATAGTTGTTTTATTATCTAATATACTCCTAGCACATTTCAGGGTGAGTGACAAGTAAATAGTTGTCTAAGAAGTGAATTTTTTTCAGTTAAAGGTGTTAGTATTTTAAGAAATGAGGTGGTTATTGTCACTTTTTTGAAGAAGATGTCCTTCAAAACTGTTAGGTGCCCTTTGTTGCAGTGGTCTTGTATGTTTATACACTTGTCTTTATCAGTGTTGATTATTTCTTTTTCTTCATGGTATATGTACTTTTTAGAAGTTGGGTTTCTGACCTGTTTAACCACTCTTATCTCCTGTACCTAGTGCAGGGCCTTACTGATTAGGCATTCAGTAAAGATTTGTTGAATGAATACTTAATTAACTTTGATGATATAAATTGTAGTAACGAGTTAAATGAATGTTCAAAAACAGCATAAAATTGTCATCTATTGGGGAAATCTTTTTAGTAGAAATGTATGAGTATATAATACATTAATTTTTACTGGCAGAAATCTGTTTTTTTTAACTTTGAACTGTTTTCTTACCTGATAAATCTCTATACTGTTGTGCATGTTGCTGTCTCAAACGAGCATTAAGATTTCATTGTGGTGGAAAAAAAAATCACAAACAGCAAATTAAAATAATCCCAAAACGGGTGTGCACTTCCTCTCTGTCTCTGTCTCTCTCTCTCTTTCTTTCTCTTAAAATTATTGTAATTATGTTCAAAGATGGAAATGCTGTATTTGGTAGTATAGCAACACAAATTAATTCAAATTTATATGCTGACAAATGAATAATAAAAGAAGCTTAGTGGTTTATATAGGCTTGTATCCTATTGTTTTATTACACTGTAAGTAGGTGTGTACAGGCAGTACATCATATCACCCATAGGCATGTGTAGGTTTGTATTATCTCATTTTCTAGCTATTCCATAAGTTATCAACAGTCTTTCTTCAAAGTTTCCTTGTACTCTATGTTATGAAGCATATTTACAACTTAATCCTGACTTTTGCTTGTGGTAACTCTTGTACTTCTGACTAGATGAGAAGCATGCTGCTTCAGGTATATTTCTAGGACTAGTAAAGAATCACAGAGTCATGGCCAATCAGCCCTTTGCCTGTTGACCTTTTTCTTTTGGGACTCTGTGATTAGTTCTGAAAGGGAGAGCAGGTTCTAGCCTTTGCTGGGGGAATGTGCCTCGTGTGATGGCAGGTTCACATCAAGCCCAGGAGTGTCTTAGACTTTGCTCGTATGTTCTGCCAGCTTGCTATATGGCTGCCACAACAGTAACCCCGCGCGTGGCGTGATTGGTGAGGATTTACATGTGTGCTAATTAGAGTGGAATAAATGATTGGCTGCTGGCTGCATTGCCGTAAAGGGTGCCCAGATGCACACACTACATGACCATAATGTGCCCGGGCATGGCGCATCAAAGTTTGTCAGCTGCATTACCGCAGCAGGCTTAGGTCCTGTCGCAGAGAATTTGCTGATGATTGTCCCCTATGATTTAGTGTCTTACTTGGTGAAAGTGAAAGACCTCAAAATAATGTTTTGGCAATAGAATTTTTGATCCTTTAGAAAAATAACGAAATATGTTTAAATTTAACTATGAATTATGAATAGATGATGTTAAGCTATGTATATTCAAATGATGACTTATTTTGAAATATTTTTAAGTATAGCAAATAAAATAGCAAATAAATTGGCGTAATAGAATAAAGTGTAATTTTAAAAATTGCATAAACATCAGTCTTTTAGCTTGAATTACACTATGTTGAAATTATCCATGGATATATTTAATTAAAGATGTGAGATGGAATGATTTCATTTAAATTTCAAAACACGATTTTCTAGAACTTAAACTTTACTACTTATGAAATGACAGTATTTATTTAAAAATCCATTCTTCTTTGTAAATGTACAACTAAGACCAAAATTTCCTAAGTTGCATTTATGCACAAAATCGGTAATATCTGGTTACTTTGACAAGTAATTTTGTAAGTTACATGTTCATAATATTGACACTGTATTAATGTACAAAGATCAAGTGGTCAAGCTGCCACATTAAAGTCATGCGCAGGACCATCCGCGTAGCCGCGCCAGTAGGACAAAGCCTGCCACGTTCAGATGCATTGTGCAGTCCCTGAGCCACTCCGAGGTGTTATCCTGTGGTTGTGATTCTTAGTTCTGATGCTGTTCTGCACTTGAGTGACCAATACAGTTCAGTGATAAGGTTAAGTTAATTACTGTATCTGTGCTGTGCGCAGCTTTCACATGATTACTGCTGGGAAAGATTTTGATGACTTTTGCTTTAATTAAGCAAAAGGGGATGAACAGATATAATTGGTTTTTTGAAATAATCCTGTCTTATGTCACTATCAACAAGCATCATGTGTTTCCTCAAACTTTGCTATATGTATTTCTAGAACCAACATTTTGTGAAGAAAATGCAATGTTACCACATTAACCTTAATGTGGATTTGTAAACCGTTTTAGTAATGCATTTTCAAAGAATTTTTGACATGGGAGTAAAAATTCTTTTTGTAACTTTTATTTAAAATGATGTTAATTATTTTCTGAGTTCTTATAAATGTATTGAAGATGTAACTTTAAATGCATTTTCATGCTTTTGCATTGTGATAGTTTTTAACCTAGTTTTCAATTAGGACAGATAAATTTCAACTTCAAAAAGTTTACCACAGTATTTTAGTTTTCATGGTTTTTGCATATTATCTCTATTTTATGAAATTGATTTGACTGATCCTGCAGAGTTGACCCAAATTAGTAGAGAAGTGAAAATGAAGGAAACCTGTAAACTTTTCCAGTATAGCATGAGGCATCTAATTTTCATTTTTTCTCATGTAGAATATTTGTTTTCACTTCAGTATTTTCTACCAAAGTTCTAATTAATTGAGATTTCTCTTGTTAGTGTAGAAATGTGTAATTATACATTTTCTTCATGTGTGGTTCTAATGAGCATATCTGAAATACAGGAACAGTGTAGTTTGGGAAAATGCTATAATAGTTTTACTGAATGTAAGTTTCTTTCCCCCGTACTTTATTTTCCCACGGATATTAAAACGTTATGAATCAAAATTTTATGAACTCTTTTGGGCTGATGCAGCTAGGCGCTTAACTGTGTAATTATTGTCATCACCTATCTTCTCTGAGTTTTATTGAAAAATTGGAGTAATGTTTCTGTAAAATACTTCATAGTGATGCTGGCTTCAGAGGAGATAACAAAAATACTTTTTAAGTATTTTACTTAAGAAGTAAAGAGCTTTAAGTTTTCATAGTTTATTTTTATTACATAGTTCATGTTTATTGATGTTCACCAGCTTGTAAGTTAACAATCAGAATGAATTATTTATTTTCCTCGACTTTTGCCCTCTACCTTTTTAAGAAATGTTGTGAATGTAGTGAACCTGACTGGGGAATAGAAAACAACAAGAGAAGAGGCAAAAGAAGTCAAACTTAGCATGGAAAAAAAGGATTGATTCTAAGTAAAATCACTATGAAAAATCCTTCATTTAACGAGGTTACTAGATTGAAATGAAACTTTTAAAATATTAGAGTTGTCATTTGTGGAAAAAGTAAACTTTCTTATTCCTTAAAGCAGGAGTTGGCCAACTTTTTCAGTAAAGGCCCAGATTGTAAATATTTTAGGCTTTGTAGTCCTGAACAAGAGATAAAACAAATTTCCAGAATTTTTTAATTGAGGAAATTCCAAATATAATAATAAAACTTGAATACAGTTTTTTTCTTCCTACAGGTCTACTAATGAGAAAATGAAATTATTTCTCTTGGGATAACATTTTCCTTAATTACGGTTCAGAATTAGTGTTCCCTAAAACCAAATTGATTGTAGATGTTCATTGGTAAAACTCTTCTTAGGTCATGGGCCGTCCGAAAACAAGCAGTGGGCCGGATTTGGCTGCTGTATGCTAATATAGTTTCCAGCCTCTCACTTGAAGAGTTTGGATGAGTATATGTGAAGGTTATTAAAAAAGAGATTTGCAAAAGATAATTTTTATGCTGCCTTCTGTCTCTAAGATTCCGTATCTCTGTGAAATTGTCTTTGTTCAGACGTATGCAAAGTTATATGTCTCTGAAGCTGCTTTTACAATTACCATAAAAAGAAAGTCATAAGGCTAATCAATGTATGTGTTATGGAGTCCTTTAAAACATAATAATCAAATAAATAAGTACTATTGAAGAGATTCTACTTTATTCAGATATCCTTTCCACATCACAATTTTCCCCATCTCAGTTTCAATATATCGCAAGTCAGCATAAGAAATTAAATGGAAATTTTGAGGGAGTTTTGTGGAAACTGTAGATGATTTGCAAAGGTGAGCAGACAACACAGGCTAGAAATGTAGAGATATCTTAAAAAGTTTAGTGAAAAAAGGCTTAGCCTGTGCAATGTAAAAGTAATGGGAGAGGCAGTGTTTGCTGATCAGCAGGCAGCTAGGGAGCTGAAAAAAAAAATTTACTCCTTTTTCCAGATCATGCAGGCACTGCACCCCTAAACCCCATGATGTGAAAAGAATAACTGTATAGATGCCTGTGCTTCCTGAGAGCTGCATTCTCAGTATACCATTCTTAAACTCTCTTAGCTTTTTTATTATTTAACCTTTTCTGGACATTATTCTGATGTCAGTAGAACTTTTCTATAATTTACTTGTCTGTCAATAGAATATTTTGATAATTTAGGAAAATATCTTAAAAATGCTTTTCAAATCATAGTTCATACACCAATCTGAAAGCAGAAATTAAAACACATCCACTTGTTCTGTACTGGTACTTGGAAGTTGTGGTAGGTAGAGGTAAAGTCTTTGCTGATTGCTAATGAAATGATGTATATTAACATCGATGTTTTCCTAGCAGAGTTGTTGAGAGCATAGGCTCTTGAGTCCGAGTGCCTGGGGTTGAATTGTGGCTTTGGCTTTGAGCATTTACCCCTCCTGCCACAACTTCCATATTTGCAAACGTGGTACTCCTGGGGACCCACCTAGTCCGAAATGAAATAATGCATGTCTAAAGGGCTTAAGACAATGTTTTCTTGAGAATAAGTGGTCAATAAATATGAAGTATTATTGTAGCAAAAATGTAATTTGGAGACTTCATATGTTTGCAGAGAAGCAGGTTGTGTTGTAGCAGTATCAGAGAGCTCTTACAGATTCTGGTTAGTTTCCTTACTTTTCAGAAATAGTAAGTTATGTCCAACAGGTGTAGTGATCTTAGTGGAGCCATTCAGTTAATAAAAGAGCTTCTGTATCCCAGTTGCAAGAGTTGGGTCATTTCCATGGCACTCCACTTGTCAGGTCCTTTAATTACGGCCTGACAGCAGCCATGGGATTGACATGTGGTGCTGGGCATGCCCAGGGATTGCTGTTGTGGCTGAGTGTGAGGGCCCAGGGCCCGGGCCTGCCCCCTCCTCCATTATGAGATCCACGCAGCCGCCCACATGACCAGGCAACAGCCCACCCCCCTCCTCCCCAGGGGGAGGCATTAAAACTTCCCTCATCACTTTTAGTCGCCAAATCTCGGGGACCTTGTTGTAACCAAATTCTCGTGAGAAACTCCGTTGTCACAAAGCTTTAAAAGCTCCCCCCGCACCCCCCCCCATCCCCACACCCCCGCCTTGGCAGTCCTCACTCCCTCTCTGCGGAATGGCAGAACACTGCTGATCCACTTTCCTGACCTGCCACCGTCGGAAAAAATCATCTCCTGTTTTGTAAGTCCCTAATTAAACTCATGGCTAACTCCATGCCAGGCGTGTTCCTTGGTCTTCGGGCTAACCTGGGTTGGAACACTGAGTAATCAGGCACCTGTGATGTCTCCTGGTTTGATAATCTGATCCTGTGACTTGTGGAAATTTTGTTCATATTTTAACACTTGTTAATTTATCTAATGTCTGGTCAGAATGAGACAGCGGTTTAAAATGAAGGATGAATTGTCTCTACCCATTCTTCATGGACCCCACTTCAAGGGGAGGGGGGGACAAAAGTCCAATAAAATCACCTAAAATTTAGATTTTAGTTAGTATCCTGTTTAATCTTGGTTCTTGTGGTGGGCAGAATTATACCACCCTTCCCCGCAAAGATGTTTGCGCCTTGATTCCTGGAACCTGAGACTGTGCCCTGTTACGAGGCAGGCTGCAGTTATGACGGTGGGTGGCATTAAGGTTGCTACCCAGCCGACACTGGAGTCGGGAGGCCATCCTGGGTCACCTGGTGGGCCCGGGTCTCATGAGGGCCTGCACGTGTGGGAGAGGCGGCAGCTTGAGTCTGTCAGGATGGTGTGGGGGCTGCTGTGACAAGGCCTCACCCAGCTACTGCTGGCTTTGAAAGTGGAGGAAGGAATGCATGAACCCAGGAGTGTGGGCAGTTTCTAGAAGCTGGAAAGGGCAAGGAAAGGGGTTCTCTGCTAGAGACTCCAGCCAGGAATGTAGGCCTGCCGACACATGGGGATTCAGACTTCCAGACCATAGGACTGTAAAATAATAAATATGTGTTGTTTTAAGCCTCTAAATTTGTAGTAATTTGTTACAATAGCTGTAGAATACTAATCCAAAGCAAAGTTATAAATTTAAGTTCATTTAACAGTGAAACATTTTCACCATTTTTAATTTATTCTATTTTTCACTGTAAATGCAGAAGAACCCTCGGTGTGTGATTTGGGACCAGCATGAGTTATGTGTGCTTGACTATCGTAGGAAAGCCTTGTGTTTGGTCATTTCAAGGGTTAGGCCAGGGCCTGAGGGTGGGAGAGGTCAGGACAGAGCTGGTCTGATGGGCCATCGGAAGGATTTTGGAAACTATCAGTCACAATCCTGACATTAGTTGTTTGTATAACTGATGACTTCATTGCAACTCTCTGGGCTTCATTTTTCTCAACTTATACGGTCATTGTTTGACTAGTCGATCTCTAAACATTTACACTTATAAATGTAAAATTTTGTCTCGTATTTCATTCAGCATTAGAAAAGGAAAGCACATTAGGGATTTGGAATAAAAGATCTCTAAGATTCCCAAAATTATATGACTTTTTATTGAATTGCCTTGAATATGTATTTAATTAACACCTTTATAAACCCATTTTATAATTAGGAAATGACCTGAGGACAATTTTAGGCACTAAAAATATAGTGTTGATAGATACTTACTGACGTTCTTTGAAAAACTTAGTAAGTTTACCTACAGCATTTAAAACTCTTAAGTTCCTTTTATGTATTGCTGTGAAAAATCTGTATTCTATTTGTATTTTGTGATTAAAACAGAGCTTCAGTTAAATTTTGTCACTAAATAATTTTTATATAGTAGTTATTTCTTAAATATCATCAAGTAAATAAATTTGACTCAAGCAATTAGTAAATTTGTTTCAAGTTGTTTTGTTCTGATATTAGTATTAATCAAGAAATAACCCTTTTGGTTATAATATGGGAGAAGTTTATTTAAAGAAATATCCTCCTCCTTTGTCTTTTTCTCTGCCCTTATATGTCTTTTAATGCATAAAAGAAAACATAGTAACCCCTAAATCTGGTAGTATGTGTAGAAAGATATTGTATTATGGAGAAAGGCATATTCTTTTAACAGTGTATGATTTCCTACTGTTTGATTACTATTGGGTATGCAACAGTGATGGTCATTGTAAGTATTTTAAATTTAGAACAATTTACGCCCTGCAGATAAATTATTGAGCAATAGCCATTTCTTTCTAAATGACAGTTAATAGACATATCCTTTGCATCCTATGTTTAGCATAATATGCCAGAACTAAAAGTAATGATTGAAAGACTAAGGTTAGTACGGGACATTTTCTAGAAAGCTTGAAATAATTTTGCATTATATTTTAACATTCAGAAATCATAGTTGTGCCTCCTATTGAGCTGTTTACATATTTAAGCTGAGGTAGTGATTTTTATATTTGGTCGTATTACAGAAGTGAAATTTTTTTGAAAGGTTACTTTCTCATATCAAGTGAATTTTTTAAAAATGTTTGAACAGTTTATTATAAAGAATATTTTTGTGCCTCTTTAATAATTTAGAGTTGTTATAACTTGTATTTCATTTATTTTTGAAAAAAGTGTAATTGCAAAAATTAACTTGTCATACACCATAGCTCAGTAAAACTAACTTTCTTCTAAGTCTGTGGTCACAGTATGTTTTTTTGCAATTCAGCATCTGGCTCTGTGGGATACTGATGGCTTCTATGAAGAAAAGTACCAGGGTGAGCAATTAAGTGCTAAGTGACAGCATAAAATATGATCTTTATGGCTATATAAAAGACACATTTATGAATTTTGCAGATCACTGTCATTTTTCTACTTATATTTTCTCTTGCTTTGTTAATAATTTTAGAATGATTTATTTTTTCTTTTAAAAAGTGAGCAATTCCATTTTGATTTTCCTGGCACTTGTTTATACATCTTTCTTAGGTGTCAATTTTGAGACTAATGATACCTGTTTTACTCTATTCTGACATGATACTTCCAACTTTTTTTTTCAAAATTGAAGAGTTTTTAGACTTTATATATATCAATTGTATCTTAGGAATAAAATTTCTTCTGATTATTAGTGTTTTATCCTGTGTGGTTTGAATAATAGTCAATAGCTGGAAGTAAGGTTTACCCTTAGTTGGTGTCCTTATACTATCAGGAAGGATTTTGAAGTGTTTTTCACATTTCAGTTCGCTGATTTGGTAAGGGGTAAAACATACTTATATACAGAGTTAAATAGGATGTGTAGAAAATCGTTACATTTCTTTTGCTTTTCCTGGCAAAAATTTGTTCTACAGACAGTACAACTACTCCATGTGGAGGTTGGGGGAGAGCCGAGTCTCCCAGCTAAGTGCTGGGAAAGAGCTCCATTGCAAGCCGAGCGCCTCCTCTCTCCAGCATTAACCTCTCACCATTCCTTCTTATGCAACCTACCTGGAAACCCAATGTGGTTACTTATTTCAGGCCCCGGTCCTCATTTTTTCTTTTTACTTGCACTGACAGTGGTTCTATTTCTGGGAATGCTTTTCCCCTGTTTGGTTAAATCCAACCTGATGCAGTTTAAACTACCTATTTTGTAAAGACTTTATAATCTCTCAGCAGTCAGCAGTAACTTTTCTTGGTGCTACCATGGCATATTTTTTGCATCAATTATTGTTATCAAAATGTGCTTTATATACAGGACATAGTGCTTTCTTTTGCAAACAGTTCAGCATCTATTTAATGAACTCCTGATAATGTGTTGCATATTGTGCTAGACTCTCGGCTCTTTGGCTGAAATGGTATAAAGGTAAAGTTTTGCTCAAAGCCTACAGCCAGTTAAAGTGCCGTATAATAAGCACTTTGACAAGGACACTGGGCGAATGCACCCTTTGAGGGTTTTCAGTAAGGGTGCTGGGAGGAAGCAGCAAGCTGAGTCATGTCCCTGCAGGTGATGTTGCTGCATCTGTGAGTTTTTGGTGGGTGGGGTGTTAATGTTTCCCTCTGTCATGATTCTGTTAATTTTGTTTTCCTTGCTGTCACAACGTGATCTAAGCCTTTTTGTGTTTTTGAAAATTTCAGGTGGTTTATTATGTTTTGAGAATTACTAGACAAGGATTACTTTTGTTCTTATAGACCTTACTTCAATTATAGTATCCTAGCAGGCATTTTTTATTGTGTTCACTTTTGAATAAATTAAAGTATATCAGCTTTATTTATTAAGTGAAGCAGGTTCATGAATGCTGATTAGTGACATCCAGTGAATTAATTGGGGAAAAGAAACATCAGGGCAATATCAGTCAATATCTAACTGGAATGCCTTACATTCCACTCACATTTTGCATATTCACAAATGCAGTATGGGCCCTACCCTCAAGAATGGAGTATTTAACTGTTGAATCAAGTTAAACAGATAGTATACAATTCTGGGGCCAAATAAACCAATAGTGAAAATTCATGGAACGAATAGTGATTTTAAATAATCAATAGTAAGTATCTGCTAATTTATGATATAAGGCAATTTGTCAGTAATTTTTGCTTATAGTTTAGACTACTTATTTTGGTATGTTGAAATCAATCACATTTTCCAGTTAGCATTAGTGGTATTATTTGATATTGTCTTCATTGTGGTTGTTAATGCTTACTTAAATGCTTTTAATTAAATGAACTCATCATACACATTCAAACTCAAGTGTTCATAGTTGGAAGCTGTAACGTCAGATATTTTCATCTGGTGTTAATTTAGGGGATGCTTTTATCTTACATAGATTTTATAGACTATTTGCTATATGTTATGGATGGCCAAATTGAAACATCTAGTTTTAAAAGTTTTTTATCATGTTGACGAGGTACTTTTTTGCCAGTATTTATTACTGTCTTCTAAATCTTTCTTTCTTCTCTGGTGATATTGCCAAGTAGGAACCAAAAATGCATTTACATTTCTGAGGCAAAATTGGCTATGTTTTGGGAGACAATCCAGGTTTGCTTAAAGAATGCATTACTTCCTATGTATACTATGCTCTACTTACAATAAGAATTATTTTGTGAATGTATTTCTAAAGACTGAAGATTAAAAATGAATGCTATTTTGTGAATTTTGTGTGTAACTTTAAGCAGAAGCATTTAAATTATGGGCGTAGTATAAAAATTGATATATTATTGGTATAACAATTAGGTATAACTACTTTTTTGGGGGAAAATACCATATATATACATATAGAAAGAGAGAGAGCTATGCTATTTTTTGCTATTATTATATTTACCTTTGAAAAATATATACACATACATATGTGTATATGTGCACGTTTTTATAATATATTCACACACATATATTTATACTTACATGCGCACATACACACGCACATCTTTTAGCATTTCCAAATTGACCCTGGTGATTCTAACTTAACCTTTCTTGCCTTAATTTTAGGTATTTAAAAATATGTATGAAAATTAGAATAAAAGTGAAGTCAGTCTATTTCATGATGCATTTGCTTATTTTTGACTCTTTCTGTTGAAGAATTGTCTGTACAACCCTCAGCATTCATTTAGAATGGATGGTTATAAGTCAAGATTGTTCTTCTGAGTCAGTTAGATAGTGACACTTTTTTTTTTCCTACATAATTGTTATAATAGCTTACTTTGCATTCTGTGATTCTATGGAGTACACAGGCATGATATGATCAAGATGAATCATACTATAAAATTTACTTATTTCCCACACGACAACTGTTGCTGCTTTCAGTAATAAAGCTGAATAATCCACACGGATCTGAAACAATATATGAAATATGAAGTTATTTTCCTTATAAGCCATAGTTAAATAATTTGTATGACCTGTTTTTATAGTAAACCTGTTAAGATTTTATCTCCTTATATTTGAAGATAATTTAAGCTCTAAACAGTTAACAAAAAAAACAAAACTAGAACTCTTTAAAATATAGGACTTGTTTAAATTTTTAAGTATTCCTCACCTTTTAAATGTTACTTAGTTTTAAATAGGTTTATAAGACTCATTTACCGCTAAACCCTTACTCATTCACTCACTCGTTCTTTCTGTTTGCTTGCATTTTTCTCAGCAACTTTATTGCAAGGTAATTTACCTATAATAAACTGCATCCATTTAAAGTGTACAATTTGATGAGTTCTGTACTTTGGAACTGTGGACAGAATCAAGATAAAAGAACATTTCTATCACGCCAAATATTCCTTTGCCTCTTTGTAGTTCATCACTCCCTTTGCTCCCACCACAGGCAACCAGTGATCTTCTTTTTGTCACTGTAGATGAGTTTGCTAGATCATTTATTATGTATTCTTGTATAAAAGTCTTTGTGTAGACATATGTTTTCATTTCTCTGGGAGTAATTACCTAGGCGTGAAATGAGTATGTTTTATGATTACTCTGTGTTTAACTTTTTAAGAAACTGCAAAATGGTTTTCCACAGTGTTTGTACCATTTTTCATTACCACCACCAAAGTATGAGAGATTCTGAAAAGCTCTTTTTCAGTTTTAGAATATCTTCAACTTAAAACCTATTTCGTCTGACATTAATATAACCACTCTATTTTATGGTTACCAATTGCATGGAGTATCTTTCAGGTCTTTTATTTTCAATCTCTTTGCTTCTTTGAATCTTAAGTGTATCTCTTTTAGATAGCACATGGTTTGAGGTTTTATGCAGCTTCATAATCTGCTTTTGGATTGTAGTACTGCTTGAATATTTAATGTTATGTGAGTGGTTGGATTTATAGTCTCCGTTTTGCTCCTTATTTGCTCTTTTGTCTCATTTGGCAACTTAGCTCCAGTACAGTTCTAGTGCTCTTTCCTATTTTATGCTATTTTGTCATGTTTATTACATCTTTATCTATTTCAAATACTGCAATACAGGTCATAATTGTTACTTAAAATAATTATATATTTTTCAAAGAAATGAGGAAATTAAAATAGATTCTTACAGATTTTTCCTCCATATTTTTTTTGTGTTCTTCATTCCTTTTTGTGGATTCCATTTACCGTTTATGTCATTTCCTTGATGGCTTCAGTGCCTTCTTTTACTATATCTTGGATAGCACACCTGCTATTCATGCGTTCCTCAGTTTCTGTTTATCTGGGAATGTCTTCACTTCCCCTTCATTATTGAAGTAGTTTTGCTGAGTATAGAATTCTTGATTGATAGTTTTTTTTCTTCCAGTACTTTGAATACAGTATTCCTCTGTTTTCAGGTCTGTATTGTTTTTGTCCACAAGTCAGCCCTTATTGATACTTTTTTTTCCTCTGTGTGATACACAGTCAGCTGTTAATCATGTACAAGTTTTTCTCTTGTTGCTTTCCAGTTTTCTCTTTTGTTTTTTTAGTAATTTAACTATGGTTTGTGTAGGTGTGATCTCTTAAGAGATTTATACTTCTTGAAAATTGTTGAGGTTCTTTTATATGTAGATTCATGTGGTTTTGTAAATTGGGACGCTTTTAGCAATTATTTAAAAAATATTTTTTCTATCCCTTTTCCTCTTTTTTTCTTCTCTTGAGACTCTTATTGAATATTGGCTGGAATGCTTCAAGTTGTTCCATAGGTTTCTGATGCTCTGTTCATTTTTCTTCAAATTTTCTTTTCTTCCCATTCTTCAGATTGTATAATTACTATTGTTCTGTCTTATCACTGGTTCTTTTTTCTGCCATTTCAAATCTTCTGCTTTTCCATACAGTAATTTTTCATTTCTGTTAGATTATTCATCTCTAGCATTTCTATTTGGTTCTCTTCTAGCTTTCATTTCCCTATTGAAATTCCCCATTTTTGGGGTTTTAATTATCATATAACTTTTTTTGTAAATTTTGAACATTTAAAAGAATACCTTGAACATATTTAGAGCAGCTGCTAAATCCAAAATCTAAGTCCACTCCAGTTCACTTTCTATTGACGTGTTTTTTTTCTTCTTGAGTGTTGATTGCAATTTCCTGTTTTTTTTGTATGTTTTGCATGTTGAGTTTTTATTGTTGAAAATGCAATGTTTAAAATAATATTTTATATTAAGTTTGGATTTAAATTCACTTTCTAAGGAGTGCTTTTTTTTCCTTATTATTATTATGTAGGTATTTACGTAGACCCAAAAGTGCAGGATCTGTGTCTCTGATATTTTCTGTAGGCTTTTAGTCCTTGTCTCTTTTGTTTGTTTGTTTTTTTCCCTTTGCTCTCTGGGTGTCTCCCTGTGTTTCATAATTTAATTGTTAGACAGTGATTTGGGCAGGGCTTTTACTCACTGGAGCCCATAAGGTTTCCAGTCTTGTATTTGCATGTGCTTTATTGAGCACATTCAGTGTTTAAATAGTTTTCCAGGCTGTTTTCTTGTGGTCCTCTTTTGACCTGCTAATTCAACCAGGAATGTGTGGATGACTTTTATTAGTCCTCCATTTTAGCCCTTTTATTGGTCTCTTCCTTTTAGGATCGCCTTGTAAATTTTCTTGTTAATCTACCATTTGCCCAAATTGGGCTCACAACTTTTGACTAACAATGTTTTAAAATTTTTTTCCTTTGCTTGCTACCATGATTGAGACTTTTAGCTGACAAAGCCCTAGATTTTTGCTCTCTGTCGAAGTTGCTTCCTCCCTCCCTCCCTTCCTCTTTCCAGAGCTGCTGATTTTTGTGCCATTCCAGTGTTGGTGAAACTCCCATCTTTACTGACTGAGCTGGGGGTGGGTAGACAGAATCGTGGCATCCAAGGCAAGAAGGCCCCCGCTCTAATTCTCTTACCTAAAGCTCTAGTATTTTCTCAAGAAGTGCTTGTCAATCTGTTGCCTGCCTTTGATTTTTCAGAACCTTGAAATTGTTCTTTTTGATATTTTTATCCAGATTTATACTTGTTTTGGAGGAAGTTTGCTGACTTCTATTTCCATGAGTTGATGTTCCTGAGTCAGCCATTCCTCCTTCAAAAATTTCTTCTGTCCCAATTTTCTTCTCTCTTTTCCTTCTGAGGCTTTAATTATGTCTGAGGCTCTAATCACTTGTTTATTTCAAGCTTTTTTTCTTTCTGTTCTTTTATTGGATGATTTCTATTGACTTACCTTTAAATGTACTGATTCTGTACTTTGTTGTCTCCATTTCGCTATAGAGCCCCTTTAGTTAATTTTTTATTTTAGAGTTCTAAATTGTCCACTTGGCTTTTTAAAAATAATTTTTATTTCTTTGCCGAGATTTCCTTTTCATTTTTTCCAAGTTTATTTTCTTTACTTCACTTAGTGTGGTTTAATAAGTACTCTAAAGTCATTCTAAAATAATTACAGTATTTTGGCAATGCTGAGTTACTGTCTGTATAACTGCTTGCATTAGTTCACATTTTCTGGCTTTTCATATGTCTAGTCATTTTCAATTGCATTGGTTATTATGAAGTTTATTTTGTGTGGACTCTGGATTTTGTTATATTATTTCAAAGACTTGATGTTTTTATTTTACTAGGCAGTTAACTGGATGAGAATCAATTAGCAGCCTGTCCTATGTGCAGTATTCAGATTGCTCAGCAATTTGACAGTCAGCAACAAGCCTGTGTGCATTTATTCACAGATTTAGAGATTTCTTTGGTTCTCTTTTTTGTTGTGTTTATTCTTGCTCTCTCATGGCTATAGCTGTACTGGTGTACTTTCCCTGTGATGTAGAAATTCAGTTATTTTTTTCTATCCAACTTTGCATGTCTTCAGGGTAAAGTCACCAAGAAAACGGGGATGGGATTTACTTCTTGGTATTCACTTGCTTCAAATTTTAAGTCTATTCCAAACGCTTCCTGCTTTTGTTTAGTCTTCAGAACCTATTCTTTTTTAATAGTTTGTGCAAAGTTTATAGGTGTTATTTGTGGGATGTTTGGTTTGCTAGAGGCTCTTTATCCATACCACGAGTATAAAAAATTGTATACTTCAGCCTTCCAATCATTAGCAGTGGACTTTTGATCTTTCCTAGTTAGACGGGTGGGAACTTTCATAATCTGTTTTTGGCAGTTCTTGATTAACTGTTTGGATCAAGTGTTTTGTGTTTATATCTCCCCATTCTAAGGTGATCTGTAGGCATTCTATACCTATTAAGTACTTATTTCACTGTAACCCCCCCCCTTTTTTTTTAAAACAAAACAGCTTTCAAAACTATTTCAGTGGTACATGAGGTGTAGAACTTAATTTCATACTAGTAATATTTGTTAACTATATTTTCAGTGTCTCATTTC
Source organism: Choloepus didactylus (assembly GCF_015220235.1). Lineage (NCBI taxonomy): Eukaryota > Metazoa > Chordata > Mammalia > Pilosa > Megalonychidae > Choloepus > Choloepus didactylus. Next base: position 5,842,430 of record NC_051322.1, on the reverse strand, counting down.
TTTTTGTTTATCTCCTATAGTATCTTCATTTTATTATCTCATTTCATTTACCTAGCAATCTGAGGTTGGTTAAATTTGATAGAATATAACTGATATATTGTTATTGTTTGTTTTTAATTGTTGAATCTATTTGTGTGCATGAGTGTACAATTCTAGAAATATCAAGCTGTATCTAATTTTTCAATTGAAAATTTAAAGTAGTTTCAGATTCTGAAGGATTTTTCATTTGAGATTTAAGGAGTCCATCTCAGTCATTTCAGTTTCTTAAATAATTTCAGTTATCATTTTTAAATATGTGAAAAGCTGCTTTCTTTCCATTTGCATGTTTTCATATGGAAACATATCTTAGTAGGTTGTATTATGTAACTGAAAATATTTATTACATTTCAAGCAATATTTATTAGGACTTAGGTTAAAATAAGATTTGTAAATATTACAAAATTTATGCTTCCTTCTACATGAGGACAAATCATTGGTACATTGATTGGGTGTTGATTTTTACCTGTATCTTTCTATGACTGTATAATGGTTTAGAGGTTCCCACGCGCGAAAGAGGGGATAGGTGGAAGGTTTTCTTTTCAGTTACACTTTTGCAGACAATTTTTGTTCAGCCATTTGTTGGAGGGAGTCATTGTGATATATTAAATTCAGTATATTTTTACTTAGAGCTGTTTTCTAGTTCAGTTTCATGGATTGAAATCCCTTTTTCTGTCTCTTTCCTATTTGACTATCCACTTCCACTCAGCACCCACTGAGGGTTCATTGCATGCTAATCCTCTTAGTTCCAAATTGTCTGCTACTGTGCTTTCTGTGTCCACAGATCATGGCTAAAAGTGTAGTTTAATTACCAGACACCGTGATGGATCATCTTATTAGAGGTGATTCTAATTAATACCTCACACAATATCCTTATTGTGGATAGAATAGTGTAGGACTGATCACCAAGTCTGAACCATTAGAACCAATAATCTATGTCTAAACTTACAAATATTGTGCCTGGAAAGAGTAGCTTTACCTTTAAAAATACAATTGAAAAGCAGAACTAAATATAAAGATGCATAAATGAAATTACATAGAATTATGAAACAGTGTACTGGGAGAGAATCTCTGAATATGTGTATATGTACTTTTACCTTAATTTACATATAAGGGATTTTTATTAATATGTGTTGTTTTGCTACCAGTGAATCCTTTTGTCATATCTGGTTAGGATATTTTCTATGATGGTGTATCCTACGTGTGATATTAGAGCATGGCCCACTATGGTATCCTGATTTGACTGAACACTCACCAATAGACTGTTATAAATCATAGGCTATTAAATTGATGCACATTAAGTTTCATCTTCAAAGGAAAATATTGAAATTTTTTTATCATCCAGGTATTTAAAGATACTAGATTCATTTTACTCAATTTTGGAATATAACCATTTCTTGAAGGAAATGCCAGTTGTGAGTTTTTTCCATAGTTCTTGGCATTTCTGGTTTCTCAGTCCATCTTTGTGGAGATGAGCAGAAGTTCTAATCATTTTCTAAGTTAGCAGTCAATCTATGGAGAAATTTAGGGACTTTTTCATTTTCGACTTGCCTTAATAGGAAACCAGGTTCATTGTCTAAGCTCATACATCAGCAGTTAAGATAAATTCCTTCAGTGTAGCTCAACAAACATTAACTGTCTATTATGTACCTAGTACTCTGCTAAGTGCTAAGGGTATCAAGATAGATAAAAGTATAGTTTTTGCCCTAACTAGTGGAGCAGAGAGGAGCAACATTTAGACCATAAGGGAAAGGGGAAGGATTCAGAGAAGGCTTCCAGTAGGAGTACTGAGGTCAAGATCACCTCCGAAATTGATGTGAAAAAGAAAGGAGAAAGAAAATGACCAGAGGCTCAGTCATGAATGGGTCAAGGTCTTTGAGGAACTCTAGGCTTTGATAGTCTAGCTCAGCATTTCCTTATCTGAGACCCTTGGGGCCAGGTATTTTTGGCAATTTGTATTTTTGTGTGTGTGTTTAAGGAAGGTTAGTTAGTATATGTACTAAATATTAAATAACTCCCTTGTGTTTTGGTTGCTGGGGCAGCATCCTGAATCTAATACATTACAATTTCTTTCGCAGTCCATGTGAATATTCAACATCAATGGGATAAATGACCATAAATAGCCCCAAGTTAGTTCAGATCCAGGTTTGCCCCCCCCAGACATCTTTTGGTTTTCATTACTTGTCAGATTTCAGGATTGTGTAAGGGATTGTGACCCTTTACAGAATATAGATTAGAAGTGGGGAAGAATAGAGATACAGGCGTGGAGCAAGTCACAGAGTGGGGCAGCTAAGGGACTTGGAGTTTTTCCTAGAGGGGATGGAGTTCTTGAAAGGTAGAAAATGAGTTTGAGAATGGACTTGTTGAAAGCTCATGAGCAGAGGAGTAGAATAGCTCAGAAAGGACTCTTCTTTAAACTGCCAGCTGTGTGTAGGCTGTGATTTGTACCTGATAGCGCGAGGTAGAGATCCCAGTTAGGAGGCTTTTGCAGCACTGTACTGGGAGATAATGAAAGCTGGAATAGAGAGTACCACAGTGTGGACAGAAATACATAGAATATGAACTGAATAAACAGTAGAGGAAACCATAGGATTTGGCAGTTAATTTGATGCAGGAGGTTAAGGAGATAATCAAATGAAAGACAGTTCTAAAGTTCAAAGTGAATACTTGGGAGAATGCTTAGGAACTAAGAGGTGAGGAGTGTAGGAAGCTTGGTTTGGAAAATTGAGTGACTCAGCAGGCACATTCTGTGAAATGAACCCCAAGTTGTCTTATCTCCAAGGAACAAGTTTGGGTGATGTGGTGGCTTAGTTTTCTCACCTTAAAATTTATTGTGTATTCTTTAAGATTCTTTCTAGCTTTGGTTTCCACTGAGTCAGTTTTATGCATGTTCAGTTTGAGGTGTTGATAGACCCATCCACCTCCATTTAGGGGGAGATGTTCAGGGGGCAGTTAGAAAAGGTTCTGAGGTTTGGCAGATAGGTTAGGAGTTGAAAAGCATCCTTGGTTCTTACTGTTAGAGACATGGTGGTGGGAATGAACGTGAGTACAAGAGCAAAGCTTTTAGTGAGAAAAGAAGTTTGTGGACAGGGTTAGAGAGATAGTCACAAGTAGGGTACTGGATAGAGGTGGAGGCATGAAAATGGGAAAAGAATGAAATCGATGCAGAACCGGTAGAGAACTCAGAATTTTAAGGGTTACATGTTAGCCGGTGGTGTTGAGTGGTAATGCATTAACAACAAAAAAGGGGAGGGGGGGCTGGTTTCCTTAAACCTTTTAGTTGGTATTGTATTTTCAACCTGCTTCCATTCACTGTTATGTTAGTAGTTTCTGTTCACTAGTTTTTCTCAGTGCTGCTTCAGAAAGGAGTCCATCCACTATTTTCCAGTGGGAATGACGGAACAATTTTTATTTGAATATAGAATCTAATCCAGATTGCGGGTTCATTATGATACTTCTCAGTATCACATTTTTGTGGTCACGCCCAATATTCTAGGGAATTTTCATATTATTTTTAGAAACAATCATAAGAATTATAAAATTAAAAATATGATAATTGTTAGCATCATTTTGACTTTTTATTGGCAATCTTGGAAGAGCTAATTTAATAGTGAAATTGGGTAGCAATGTATTATATTATACAATACTCTGAAGTCCTTAATAGCATCTTCAAAGGAGACACTTTTGGGTAATTAAATGGAATCTCTTCCAATAGGATTGGAGAGGCACGTTTCTTGGGTAATGGTCCATTTTTCACTCAACAAATATTTACTGTTTCCATGTGCCAGGCATTATTCTATGTCTGCAGGGGGACAGCACTGACTTCAATTCTTTTAAAATAAATTGTGTGTGCAAATTGATTTTGGATTTTCAGTACTTGTGAAGTTCTACATATTATTTATAGTTTTAAATATTCTCACTAAAATCTATATAATGGGTTCTCTAACTTGAATGTTTTCTAAAACGTATAGGTGGATTGTGTTACTCTACCAGTCATCCTGAAAATGTCAGAATTACCTATCTTCTTTGAAAAATTAACACTGTGACAAATGATTTAACCCATCCATGTTGATGCTTGGAAGTTTGCCTTTTTTCCCTTGACTGGAGAGATGAAGCAGTTGGTGCCTTGTGTTCTGTAGTTGCCAGAAGTAGCTGCCTCCCTTACCCAAAGGTTTGGTGTCTCTCTAAATCATCTTCACTTTGTTTTATCATTAGGTTTGCTGCTATTTAGTTTTGTTGTTATGAGTAACTATTTCTTGGCCTTACCCTTTAATGTTGTCTTGTTCTACCTTGATTACATATAATGGGGTTTAACCTTTTTGTGGTTCTTGTTTGGTACTGTTCTTTAGAGACCATTGGTGACTTTGACTTTTGACTAACATTATTGTTAGTCTGTAAATTGTTCCTTTATCAGCTGTTGAGGGTTCTTTTTATTTTATTTTATGTATTTTTTATTTTATTTTTTCCAGCAGTTTTACTGAGATACATTCACATATCATAAATTCATCCAAAGTATATAGTCAGTGGCTCACAGTACTATGACATGGTTGAGCATTCTTCACCACACTCAATTTTAGAACATTTTCATTACTCAAAAACGACAAAAACACCCCCAAACTCTCATACCCCTTAGCCCCCCATTATTATCTCTTAGTGTTGGTGTGTTACATTTGTAACTCCTAAGTGTTACATGTTATTCCTAAGGGTTCTTTAGGATTACAGAAGAAATGATGAATTATGTAAAAAGTTTTCCCAATGTAGGTACAATGGAAGGGAAGGTTTAAATAAGCATTTTGCTCAGTTGTTCATAAAACAAAAAACACAAAGAAGGCATGTCAAAATATTTTCCTTAAGAATCATTTTCTATCTTAGCTTAAGAATATTCTAGGTTTGTTTTCCTGAATTTCCTGTACATTACTACTTTTAAATTTAAAAAGTTTATTAAAAGGTATGCATTGAATGTTCAGATTTACATTTAATTCTGAATTATGGGATATATCATCTTTGTCTTTTTTACTGCATCTTTTTAACGTGAGCAGAATATTTTTGATGAATGATACTCTAGAGAGCATATAGGGCATTCTTTCTTTATTCCCATATTATTTTCATACTTAGAAGACAGAAACAAATGCCACTGCTTTTTCTGCACAGTGTGAGTTCCCAACATGTAATATAAGTTGTCAGAACCGCTGTGTGTATTTTGGCATTGATTTAGCAGCCAATGTAAAAGTAGTGGGTAGTGCAGATTTTGAGTCAATATAAGTAGAACTGTATAGTAATTAAATTTGTCCAAAGTGGAACAGGATACTACACAGAGTCATAAGGTATCTAACTGGACGTGATCAAGCAGAGGAAGCAGATACACTTGTTAGGATGTCATTCAGGGGAGTCATTCCTGGAGTTGTACCCAGTGGGTAAGATCCCACCTTGTGCTATGATTCGATAATTTTATAAGCTGGACGATTCATGAATTTGTTTTAGGTAAGTTTACAGTATTTCACTAAGGCCAGACAAAATGGTTCACCTACTTCTAATAAATGAGCAAAAACAAATTCTGTCTTCACTTCTTGGATTGAAATTGCTAAGCCTGTTGAGTTTAAATTCTTATGAAATGCAAAAACATTTTCAATTATTAATTAGGAGGAAAACTTTAATAGCCATAGATTTTTGGAGGATACATTTACTAAGCACTGCTAATTGGGTTTCAGCTTCTTTTTTCCCTGTCACTTTTATTAGGTAGTACTTTTTGATAATGGTCAGAAATTTATTACTCAAACTCTTCAAAAAGAGCAGAATCATAGATCAATGATTGTCACATTTTTCATGTATGTAGGCATCACCCTGGGTGACTGTTGAAAGTGCACATTTCTGCACTCCAAGGATTCAGGAGGTCTGGGTTGGGGTCCAGAGCCTTGCCTTTAACAAGCATAGGTCATTTTGATGCTGATGAGCCAGAGATCACACATGGAGGAGGAATAGATAATATAGAGCAGTTACTAGATCTTAGAGCAGAAAAAAATCTTAAAGATCACTTAATCTCTCATGTTGCAGATAAAGATGCTGAGTCTCATGGAGGTAAAAAGGTCAAATAATCTATATATAAAGTAATATAGGTGGGTCAGTGGCAGACCTATGGCTTTTTCATCCATGCCAAAAAATTTCAAATGCCTCATTTGGGATTTTCAATTTTAGTTGTATTTGAATATATGTATGTGTTATGTGGGAATTCACTTAAATCTAAATGATGAAGCCACTTTGTGGACATCTTACAGAAACGACTTTGGAACTTCAGAGTTTTAAAAATTCTTGTTCCTGTGGAATTTACATATGCAGACTGTCTCGTGTTTTCAAAACAAAGTTGTTGTTCCTGCTGTTCTCCTTATCTCATTAAGAGCAGGGTAAGGGGAACTGTTTTTGAAAGCTCTTTCCTAGCCTTTGAACTTGGTTCCAAGTTTTCTTGTTGCTGGATAGTGGAAATGAAAATACATCTTGAGGGCATCAACAAAGCTAGTAATTAAGAAAAATAGGTGCTAACTGTCAATAGGAGAAGATGGCTGTATTCCTCTAAGCCACTGTTTTGAGCAGTCTATCTTCCTATCTCAGCAAAGCAAGTAATTAAACAAACTATACTGATGCTAATTGTCAAATTAGTAAGCAAGATTTACCTTGGATAAGCCCCAATTCAGATTATCCTTCAGAGGATAATCAAGAACGAATTGTAAAATGCATTATCATTCTCCTAGAAGTCCCTTTAATTAATAGCCAACATTTTTAGTTTGTTTTAAATGTGCTTATGAATGATTACTGTGTCTTTTCAAAGTCAATAAAAAATTCTCTGTTAGGAATTTTTCTTAGCTATCATAGGATTCTCTGTTTTGTATGTGTTGTTAACTATTTTTTTTTAGTCTGAGTGTTTGCAGTATGTATATTTTGAAACCTATTCAATATTTAAAGTGGATGATGTTGAAATCCACTGAAAAATTAAATGGGTTCAATTTTTTAAAAATTCAGTTTCTATACTTTTTATATTTAGATCAATCCAAATATTAAATCAATTCCAAAATTAAACAATATTAACTATACTTTGATTTAAAGATAAGAGTTTAACCATAGATTTATGGTTTTATTCAACACATTTCTCAGTTTGAAGTAAAGAATGTTTAACTGTTAAATTATCAATTAAAATATTAGTTTTTCTCTATGACTTTTTTATAAGATATAATAAGATAATTTAAAGTCACTTAATGTAGTTTTAAATTGCTGCATTAGAAAGGTACTTTTTTGCACTTCATTAGCTTATAGAAAAATTGAAATGCTGCAATAATTGTAAATTACACATGTAATCCGTGCTCAAACCTCTCTTTACACTAAGCACTCTTAACAAATTAAAACAGTTGAGCAGTATTAAATCATTCATCTAGTACATATGACCAGAAAATGAATTTTATTCTTCAATTTTTTTGTTATAAGATTTCTTCTTTATAAAATAATCACATCTAATTGTTAAAAAGTCTTATTGACAATATTTTTCTCTGGTTTCCATCACATGTTCAAAAAAATTTAGAAAATCTGGGATGCTCCCTTATTTCCATTCAAGAAGTATAGTCTGAAAAGTGTTTCTTTTCAGCGAGTACTGTGTGGTGATCCTCAGCATTTTCCACGTGTTGTGATATGTGGATGTCTTTTGTCATCTGCAATCATGTCTGTCCTCCTGAGCCAGGACTATTGGAACTGAGCTGTGCTGTTCTGCTGCAGGTCAGCTTTCATGACAATTAGTGTCTTAACAGTACTTTGGTCACAGGTTGTCTCAAGTGTTCACCATAAAGACATCATCTTGTGGTCGAGCAGCGATGTACCCTGAGCTTTATCTTTTGGGAAGCGTTGCATGCTAGCCTTTTCTTTGAGACGAGTCAAGCAACTGCTCCTTGTTTTGTGCCTGTGAAGCCTTAGGCCCTTCACATTTACTGGCTGTTTTTTTTTTTTTTTCTTTTTCCTCATCTTGTTTGCTTTTATCCCCTCTCATTTTATTCTTCTGACAAGAATGAAAAGAACTATCTTTCTGCTGTTGGGCTCTGTGTCAGTATCGACAAGTTGTAAGCATTTGACGCTGCGTGAGGTGACTGGTTCCAGCAGGACGCAGAAGTAAACCAATGAATCTTCAGTGTCACTCCACCTATTGCTGCTTGATGGCTTTTCTCACTCTATCACCATGGAAGCACATACTTTAAAACCAGGTTGCCTCACCCCGCCCTAAACTTCACAATTATGCAGGGGCTTGAAAAGGTGTACCACTGTCCTAAGATGGTCAGGAGATACCTGTGAAAATCTATACTATATTTAGTTTTAGTATATTTCAGTTTTTATCATTCTTCTTTTTGTTTTGGGAAGTTGTTTCTATGAATGGTATGAATGGTTTCAACATTTCTTTTTAAACAGAATATCTATAATGTAATTGTTTTCTTCTCTATAGGGGCTTAATCTTTCATACATAGTTTTAATTTTAAAAAGATATTGCAGTTCATTGCCTTCAGGATGATATTTTTCCGGAACCAGGAAATGAAAAACTGAATGTCTTGACTTGGCGTGGGAAGATGGTTTTGTCTGCCCCCTCCCCCACTTTTTTTTTAAATGTTTACATTTTGTTTCTCAATTACTTTTCCTTTTTGAAGAGCATGAAAATAAACACATACACACACACACACACACTCACACACTCACGTATTTACATGACTGTATAATATATATGTATTGATATACCCTTGTAGTTCTGCTTCCAAGTAAATTTTGTTTATTTAAAATTAGTAATTACTTAGTAGTAACTAGCAATTTCAGTATATAGAAAGAGCCTGGATGTGATAGATTCAAGGAAAACATTCCTTTGGATTTCCCAATTTGACATGTATATAAAGGTTGACATTTACTACACTGTTTCTTTAAATTCAGGAATCCCAGTGAAATAACTTATCTCTATATTATTATTTCCTTTTTTTTGAATAACTTTTAAGATACCACAGATTCTTTTCTTTCTAGTAGAGGGACACTCTCTTTTTCCTGTCTGTTACATATTTATAAGTTTTATCTCCTAGTTGCCAAATATTCAATTTTTTCAGAAGGTGAATATTAGTTAGGTTTTCCATTTTTTTATAGGCCAGTTCCAGTGGTAGAAGATTAACTAATATAAAATAAAGATTTTTCTTTTCAAGTAGCAACTAGAAAGATATTTTCCTTTAGACCTTTTTTGTAAATTTTCAGAGCAACAGTATTAAGGGAAAATACTATAGATATTTTTGTAGTCTGATTTTCTTGTGATGCAGCAGACTTTTAGTTTAACTTGATACTTGTTTTTGATGCTCTCTTTTTGAATTCCAGGGTTTTATGTTGTATGATAAATGTAGAATGTTTTTAAACGTACTATGTTTTTGTTTTATGCCTGCTAGCTAATGAAAATTGCAGGTGAACCTCTTTTTAGTTTATAAATATACTAGCTTAAAATAGATATGTGCTAAATAAGTAGATAATTCATTTCAGTTGTGAGAACTGTAAGCCATGATAAATGATTTTCCTTTACAAAATTCCCCATCTCTGAGACAGTATTAGTTTTTACTTTAATTACCGGCTGCCGTAATGTTTCCTATCCATAACTGTTGACAAAATAGACTGTTCCTGAGCAGAGGGTATGGCCTGTTTACTCAACCGTTGAAAAGAGTGCCCAAGTTCTAGCAAGTCTTCCTCTCCTGCTCTGAACTGCCTCACAGGAGTGTCCTTCATTTAAATATTTAAATATTAATGTTTTATTTTATAGGCAGAAAATTTCAATGTCATTTTAAGGATATGCAACTTTACTGGAGAATTTTTGTCCATTATAAACTTTAGAACCTTGTCTTGAATCTTAACATAATTTGGAGGGTTGCAACCTTGTTGCCATATTGAAAAGTTTAAGTATATACATCTTTTTTGTCCCCCCCTCCCCCCACTATAAAAAGAATAACAGAAAAGCTCTTGTCAAGGGTGGCTCTCTCAAAGATGACTTAGTTGACATTAGCTGAAAATGAGCAGAACGACACTAACTACTAATTGATTACAGTAATTACGCAGTCTTTGGCTAGTTTGTATTGGCAAACTCTATATACTCCTGGAATAAATGTGAACTTGCAGAATGCACTGAAAAGGTCACTCTCATTTGCATGATAGGCTTCATTAGAATATGCTAAGGACAGGACCTAGTGTTTTATGACTTCAGGTGATGAATAGCTACCATATTACTCTGCTAGATGAAAGCATGTTTCAGTCACCTTAATTTACATGCTTTTTTTTTTTTAATTTCAAGAAAAGTCTTTTTGGTTTGGCAATAGAGGAACTTAGTGTTTTGAACTGAATTTTTGTGCGTGTGTGTGTGTGTTTTGAAATAGTACGATCTTTTAGGTAGAGTTATTTTGAAGGATATATTTAATAGTAAGAGTAATTATAAGACTTCTCTATGTTACATCTTCTAGTGTTATAACTTCTGTCAGTCATAAAAGCAAATTACTTTTTAGTGGTTGTTTGAGTAAAATATAGGTTAACTCGAAACGTTAATTTGAGGTTTTAGCTTGCAGTCTTTATTATGCTGTACACTTACTACTTAGTGAGCATTATTGAATCCTAGAATACATTGATTTTCACGTTAAAATAATGCAGCTTCATCATATCGTTAATTTTTCCCTTTAACATTTACGTTTAATTAGTACTATTTCTGTGCTACAATTTTTTATACATATAAAGTGTAGGTACAGCTATTGTGTAATGCATATTTTTGTTGAAAGCCAGGATATACAGAATGTCTTTGTCAGTTGTTTTTACGTCATTTGTTTAGTGCAAAAGTTGTGGATGTGGATTATGTAGAAATAAGAATGATTCTCTGCAACTTATCTAGATACATATTTTTAAATTGAAGAATTATGTTTCCCATTATATAAATGTTCTCATTTATGGTCTCTGGTCATATAGTGATGGCTCCTATTAGCTGTCATTATCCTTATATTCTCATTATGAGAGAAAAATAGTCTTGGCTCCTAAAAGTATCTTTATGAGAAGTATCAGCTCCTAATTAGCAATGAATATAATCTGTTGGAACACAGGGTTAACACTTCCTAGATATGTTGCTATTATAAAGTTTCTTCATCTTTGAGAAGCTATTCTTCCTAATAAAACTAAGTAGAGAATGAAAAAGTGGACAGTTTTTTTTCTCTGAAATGCAGTTTTGTAATAAAATTGTACAATGAGCTTGCACAAGCTTTTTAAAATATCATTGCTGCCACTGAACAGGACTATAATTTATTTATTCAGGAATGTTGGAGACATTTTTTGATTTATTTGTTTTTAGAGACATTTTCTTGAGCGAGATAATGAGCAGAGCTGGTGTTAATCATTTACTACAGGACTCTAAAAAACTGAAAATTTTGCATATCTTTAGCACTGTTGGGGAAAATAAATTCACTTAATGCTAATGGTCTGTTGGTATAATTTTTAAAAATATTATCTTACTCTGGAAAAATGAAGTACACTCATCTTTTGCTAAAAGCTAAACTAATCAATAGATAATTATACATTTATATGTACATGTGTATTAAGCAGTCATGATTATTTGTTATCTGTAATGATGAAAAATTAACTTGTTGGTCAGTGCCATAGGTGATGGCATTAGTTTTTGACTATAAGTTTAGGTAATGTATTTTCTTCATAGAATCACAGATGATTTTTTTTCCTTATAATTATGGAGAAACACTGCTATTTAAGTTCTTGGGGGGCAGGTTGTACATATTGTACACTTAAAACAATTATAGTAAAATACGTTATAGGTTATAATATTAATTATGTACGATGCAGGATCTTTGCTATTTTATATTTGAGAGTGGTTAAATATCTGCTCTAAAAATGCAGTGGTGGCTTTCTAAAACATAAAGACAAGTTTATTTCAAAATCTCTTATTGTATTAAATTTTATGACAATGTGATGTATTGTCTTAAAATCATTTGAATTTATGAAGATAAATGTTATAATACAGTGTAAAAGTGAAACTTGAGAATGGATTAAAAACCAGATATATGGTAACTGTGTCATGTTAGGGCAAAGTGTCATTTATATGTTCATTGTTCGATTACAAATGAGAATTCAGGCATTATTTTCCTTTTGTTTCTATGTTCATGTAAGAAAGTACAGGGTTATAGATTGCTGTAGGCAGAGGATGAATACTGGAATTTCTAAATCTGTTATCAGGTGTGTCATAGAAACTGTAAATTGGTTTAAGGGGATTTGAAAAGATACATGAAATTTTCTAAAGTAAAGAAAATTTATCAAGTTTCTAAAAAAAAGAATGTTTTTAAAAAATAGTTGATCTCTTGAGCTACTTTTCTCTTAGTGAGCTTGTAGAGACAAGACTCAACAATTGCATGGCACTTTTTACATGAGAACATTTTCTTGAATTTTGAGGAATCTGTTTTTGCACTTTTGATGTATGGCATATGGTTCGTTGCACATATTTAGATTTACTGCAGACCAGTAAATAATCATACACAATGTTAACTCATAGTCTATATGACATTTTGTTCTGGCCCTAGCATTGTAAAGACTTCTGCTCCATTTCAACGAGATTAATAGAAAGCCAGACTTATTTGTTGTAGAAAGCATTTTTATATCTCAGTTTTTGAACTGCTTGCTTTGCATTTCTTTAGTGTCTTGTTTTTTTAAGCCATAAAGTATATGATTTCCCTACTAATGTTTCCTATTGTTAAAGAATTTATCTCCTTAAAGATGATACACATCAGAATATTAGTTTGGAAATTAGAATTTATGGATATCTAGAAGGGAATACTTAGAAGTTTTACTTTTTTATAACTAGTAATGTTTTCACTCCACTACCCAACACCCCACTCCTTGAGAGAGGGTTGAAAAAGATGAGGGACAGATACAGAAGGTGATGTAGATAGATAATTGATTAAGATCTGAAACACTTAGTCTCTTAACTCCAGTTACTGGAGGATCGGGAGTGAAAAATAACCCACTGAAGTACATGCTTCTATTGTCAATAAGTGGAAAGTAGGTTATTATATAATTTGTCCTTGAGGCAGGTTACCTTCCTTTCTGAGAATATTCTGGAATTTGGAGACTACCTTTTTTTAAAAAACGTGTTTCCTATTTAATTTAGGAAAACATGTTTTTGACAACTTGTTTCGAAGCTGGTTTTATATTTCTGGAAGGAAGAACATGATTGTAAGCAAATTTAGTGAATTTAACTCCAAAAATATACTCTGAAGTAATTGTAATTGTAAAACTTTATAAAATGGACCAACCTGTTTTCGCTTTTTGGGATAAAAAGAAATGCATGCTCATTTAAAAATGAAAATGAAGAATATATATAATCCAAAGCTTTAAAAAATACTTTCATGATATGAGTACTAGGTTAAGGCAAATTATGTATATTTATGTGTTAAAAGTAATTAGAACTCAATTAGGGATTTTTAAAATTTTTACTTGGTCTGTTTTGCATACTTTTTGTGGAGGTTTGGTTTAGAATATAGCATGTGAAAACCCTAGGAAAAATATGAAATATGCTTATGCTTATATTAGTTTCCTGTGGCTGCTCTAATAAATTACTACAGACTTGGTGGCTTAAAACTAAAGAAATTTATTGTCTCACAGTTCTGGATGTCGAAAGTCCAAAATTGGTATCACTGGCCTAAAGACAAGTTGTCACACAGCTCTGTGGCTCTGGGGGTGGCCTGCCTCTGGCCCCCCAGCCCCCATGATCACCTGGCCTCCTCCTCTTCTCTCTGGGTCACATCCCTCCCCTCTCTTTTTAGGACCTGTGTGAGTTCATTTAGGGCCCATCTGTTCATTAGGGACAACCAGGGTACGTCTCTCCACCTCCAGATCCTAAGTCACACTTGCAAAGACTTGTTTTCCTTGGAGGGTGACATTCCCAGGTTGCCGGGGTGAGGACCTGACGTCTTTGGTCTGTTTGCAGCCTGTGCACATGTGTTTATGGTTTGCTTAGCAGCCATTACTCCCTGTCCATTACTCCCTTTCAGGTCTAGTTCTAAAGAACTGAAAAGAGATTGTAAAACTCCATCCACCGTCTCTTAACAGGGCAGTAGAGTGATTGGACCAGTGAAACGTCATTGGTTCCTGGGTCCAGTGGCAGGGTTGGAGTTGAGGAGTAAAGGTGGCATTGGGGGATAAGGGCTTTAGATCATCCCCGGGCTTGGGGAAATTGGTCCACCTGTCCCCCCTTGTTTAGGTACCTTGCCTCTTCTCCTGGCCCCTGATTGTTTCATCATTTCCAGGTGGTTAGAGTTCCCTGCTGGGATGTGACTAGCTTCTACAGCAGATTCTAGGGGCATCCCCACCCCCCACCAGCAGTGAATAGTAACCCAGAGATGTGTCTTTTGGCCTCCTTGACGTTGTGTAAGTGTGTGTGTTGCTGGGCCTCTCGAGACATCTGTTGACTGCAGTCGGTCACTGCACTCCTTTAGCCTCAGGAAACTTGGCAGGGAACTAGGCTGTTTCCGCCAGCAGTGGCTGGCAGGCAGCTTCATCATGCCATATTTGAGACCATCCCTGGTCAAATTATGTAAAAAGAGGGAATATGACACTGAAATGGTTCAGGGAAGGCAGTTAGTGCATAAAATGATAAGCAGTAAAACAACTGAGAAACATGCAGGTAGAATAAGTCATGAAGACTTTTTCTACAGCCAGCATGGAAAAATTTTATGAATATATACATACATGTATGCACAAACACTTACATATAACATGAAATAATGTATATGTACATGTATAAATAAAATCACGCATGTGCAAATAAACATGCACACAGTTAAATAATTTTAATATATCATATAGTTATCTCTATAAATTGTGGAGTATAGCCTAAAGAGCTGTAGGAATTTAAAGTGACTATCTTATCTGGAATGTAATGAAAGATAACTGTAACCTAAATCATTTATACTATAACCTTTCTGAACAAAGATTCTGTTAATAACAGCATGGTGTAGTTTATGTCAAATCTAGAGGCAGGGAAGCCAAATAGCAAGAGTATTTTAAAGACCTATAGGGCAGTGTAGACATGAAGAACCTTCATTTTGGGCTGCTTTATTACTATGATAACCTATCAAATAGCTCTGTATTCTGCATTCTTATGAGTCACCCCTTTAATTTTAATTTGACTTCCCACGTAGCTTTTTCTGTAGATGGTAGGTCATGCGAATCAGTCAGTGTAAGCATTCTGGTATATTTAGTAATTTTTCAGGAATTTTTTTGTGTAAATATAATGCCATTCTGGTTTATGCATCTGTTTTGTTTTTTGAAATTTGTGTTATCTTTAATTAATTGTCTGATCAAATCTAAACGCAGTGTGAAGTTACCTTATTGGGACCACAGATAAGTTTTTGAAATTGAAACCTTCTCTGACATTGAATTTACCTTTAAGTTCATTAATTGATATCCGAGTCTCATTCAAAATATGTCTTTTCTAGGTCTGATATGTAAATTTCAAACCATAGTAAATTATCTTGATAGTCATACATACACACCTGTCTTAGAAGGTTCAGGGATACTTCCTGACATGAAAATAGCCTCTCTAATATCAAAAAATGGGAGAAAATAACTGTTTAAGAGGCTGCAAACCCTGGTGTGGATGTTATCAGGAATCTCACATTCTATTTGAATAAACTGTCCAGTTAGATTTTGCTATCATCTCCTACTATTGGTTTGGATATCAAAATGTGGAATGAGGAGAAGTTTACAAAAGAAGAGCAGTATAGTTCTCGTCTGGAATTCTGTATCTAATCACAAAACGATTAGAAGAAATCCTGATTTATATATGTGTGTGTATATATATTTAATGGCGTTTTATTGAGATATATTCACATGCCATACAGTCATCCAAAGTGTACAATCATTTGTTCACATTATCATCATATAGTTCTGCATTCATCACCACAATCTTTGAACATTTTCATTACTCAAAGAAATGAAAATGCAAATAAGAATAAAAATAAAAATGAAACTACGAAAGAACACCCAAATCTTCTCCTGATACACTCCTATTATTCATTTTCTATTTGTCCCCTTTTTTCTACTAATCTGTCCATATACCCAATAAAGGGAGTGTGAGCCACAATTTTTCATAATCACGCAGTTACATGGTATAAGCCATATAGTTATACAGTCATCTTCAAGAATCAAGGATACTGGATTGCTTTCTACCTATTTTTATTCACTAATAACTAAAAGGGATTATCTATAAAATGAGTAAGAATAACCTCCAGAATGACCTCTTGACTCCATTTGAAATCTCTCAGCCACTGAAACTTTATTTTGTTTCATTTCTCTTTCCCCTTTTGGTCAAGAAGACTTTCTCAATCCCATGATACTGGATCCAGGTTCATCCCCGGTAGTCACGTCCCACATTGCCAGGGAGGTCTACTCCCCTGGGAGTCATGTCTCACGCAGGGGGTAGGGCAGTGAGTTTACCTGCAGAGTTGGCTTAGAGAGAGAGAGGCCTCATGTGAACAATGAAAGAGGTTCTCTTGGGGTGACTCTTAGGTACAATTATAAGTAGGCTTAGGCTTTTCTTTGCAGTAACAAGCTTTATAATGGCAATCCCCAAGATCAAGCACGTGGCTTACTACAATGGTAGTCCCCAATGCTTGCAAGATTATCAGGAATTTCCTAGGTGGGTAAGTTTAATATTTCCAATTTTTCCCCAGTCTCTTAAGGGGGCTCTAGAAATACATTTTTATTCTCTGCCCAAATTACTCTGAGGCATATTGGGACTTCATGCTAACCTGTACAAACCAACCAGATTTTACCATCTATTCAAGGTTCCATGTAATTCTGTTGTTTGAATAAACTGACCATACAAGTTGAATTATATAGCATGCTATAGAAAACACAGATTTTCCACCAAATTAACATCTCTTCCTTTGGTCTCACAATAGAAGTGGAAGTTTTAAAACAGACATTATCATCCTTTTCCCTTTAGTCTGGTTTACCTTAGTCCTAACCAGGGCCATTTTGTTCATATCTCTAAAGTCTGATCTCTTTTTCACTTCCTTAACAGTTGCTGTATGGAGTAATGCTAACATTTATAGCTGCTGAACTCAGGCTCTGAGTCTCACATGTCACACAGATACTCTAAGGTCCAGGGACTTTAGAAATTTAGAAATAACCATTACAACTCATGAATAGATGTGACTGCTCTAAGAGCTTACAATCTAGGAAACATTACCATAAGCCTTCCCCTGATAACATATGTTCTCAGATTCTATTCTCAGAATTTGCATATTATGGTTAGTCCATATTAGTGAGGTGTTATAATGTTTATCTTTTTGATTCTGGCTTGTTCCACTCAACATGCTGTCCTTAAGGTCCATTAACCTAGATGCGTACCTCACAACTTCATTTCTTCTTGCCGTGGCTCAATATTCCATTGAATGTATACACCGCAGTCCACCATTCCATTTATCTGTCAATGTACCCTTAGGTCACCTCCATCTGTTGTGAATCGTGAAAACTGCCGCCGTAAACCCCAGTGTGCAATGTCCATTCGTATCCCTGCTCTTGGTTCTTCCAAGTATATTCTCAGTAATGGGGTTGCAGGACCATATGGCAACTCCATAATTAGCTTCCTGTGGAACCACCACCCTCCAGATGGGCTGCTGCACCATTCTACTTCCCCACCGACAGTAAATAGGTACATCCCTCTCTCCACATTTTCTTCAGCACTTGTATCCCTCTGTTTATTTTTTAAACAGTTTTATTCACACACCATACAATCCATTCTAAGGAAACAATTAATGTTTCTTGTTATAGTCACATAGTTATACATTCACCTCCACTATCTATGTGAGGACATTTCCATTTCTTCCGCAAAGAAAGAGAAAAAGGAGTAAAAAATGAAGAATAAAAATATAAAATATAGAAGAAAAATAAAAATAAATACAAATGAAAAGGTCAGACGCCACCACCACCACCAAGTATCCCGTATTACTCCCTTTAGCCTTCTCTTACAGACATTTAGCTTTAGTATATTGCCTTTGTTAAAATTAATGGAAGCATCTTATAGTGCTACCATCGACTATAGACTCTAGTTTACATTGATTGTATTTTTTTCCTTTGAACCATCCGATTTTCAACACCTTGCAATGTTGACTTTTATTTGTTCTCACTCTTTTAAAAATATTCTTATATTTGCACATTTAGTCACCATCAGTGACCATTCTAGGTTTCACTGAGTTATGCAATCCCAATCTTTATCTTCTGTCTTCCCTTCTGGTGTCATACATGCTCCTAGCTTTCCTCTTTCAACTGTACTCACACTCATCTTTGTTCAGAGTGCTTACAATATTGTTCTACCATCACACAGTATTATGCTATCCATTTCTGGATTTATACAATCAATCCTGTTTCCCCATATGTATTCCTTCAGCATTAAATGCCCAATTTCTAACCTCTTTCTATCCCCTGATAGCCTATGTTCTCAACTTTAACTCTCAAATTTTGCTCATCAATGTTAGTTTGTATTAGTGAGTGCATAGAGTACATGTCCTTTTGTTTCGGGCTAATTTCACTCAACATAATGTCTACTGTCTACCATTTTGACTTTTGGAATTTATATGTCATACCTTATTTTATTTTGTTTTCCTTCTCTCTTTTTACTCTCACTGATAGCTTTCATTTCTAGTCTCTTCTCTAAACCTCTCACTCCTGTATTTTCCTATCTGCCTGTAGTGCTCCCTTTACTATTTCTTATAGAGCAGGTCTCTTGTTCACAAACTCTCTCAGGGACTGTTTGTCTGAAAATATTTTAAATTCTCCCTCATTTTTCTTTTTAACTTTTTATTTGTTTATTGTATTTTTTTCTTTATTCTCAATTTATTTCTGCTCTAATCTTTCTTTTTTTTCCTTCTTCTTGCTTTGTGATTAATATTTGATTTTTCTAATTCCTCCACACGTGCAGTTAGATCTTAGATGTTAACTTTTTTTTAAATAATTAAATTTGGTTTTATTGAGATATAGTCACATACCACACAGTCATCCATGGTGTACAATCAGCTGTTCACAGCACCACCATATAATTGTGCATTTATCACCCCAGTGCATCCCTGAACGTTTTCCTTACACCAGAAAGAATAAGAACAAGCATAAAAAATAAAAGCAAAAAAGAACACCCAAATCATCCCCCCACCCCATCTTTTATCTAGTTGTTGTCCCCATTTTCTCACTCATCCACACGTTGGATAAAGGGAGTGCGATCCACAAGTGTTTCACAATCATACTGTCACCCCTTGTAAGCTACATTGCCACACTTCAAGAGTGAAGGCCGCTGGGTTTTATTTTGATAGTTTCAGGTATTTACCTCTAGCCATTCCAATACATTAAAACCTAAAAAGGGTCATCTGTATAATATGTAAGAATGTCCACCAGAGTGACCTCTCGACTCCATTGGAAATGTCTCAGCCAGTGAATCTTTATTCTGTTTCATTTTGCCTCCCCCTTTTGGTCAAGAAGATGTTCTCAGTCCCACAGTGCCGGGTCCACATTCATCCCTGGGAGTCATATCCTGCGTTGCCAGGGAGATTTACATCCCTGGGAGTCAGGTCCCACATAGGAGGGAGGGCAGTGAGTTCACCCACCGACTTGGCTTAGCTAGAGAGTCAGGGCCACATCTGATCAGCAAAGAGGCACTAAGGGGGAGATTCTCAGGCACAGTTATAAGCAGGTTTAGCCTCTCCTTTGCAGCAACGAGCTTCATAAGTGCAGGTCCCAAGATAGAGGGCTTGGTATACCAAACCGCCATTCCTCAATGTTTTTGCTGCCTTTAGTATTTCTTGTAGAGCAGATATCTTATTCACAAACTCTCTCAGTGTCTGTTTGCCTTAAAATATTTTAAACTCTCCCTCATTTTTGAGGGACAGTTTTGGTGGATGTAGAATTCTTGGTTGGCAGTTTTTCTCTTTCAGTATCTTAAATATGTTATGCCAGTGTCTTTTTGCCTCCGTGCTTTCTAGTGAGAAATCTGCACATAGTCTTATTCAGCTTTCTTTGTATGTGATGGGTCACATTTTTCTTGCTGCTTTCAGAATTCTCTCTTTGTCTTTGACATTTGCTAATCTGATTATTAAGTGTCTTGGCGGAGGCCTATTCAGATCTATTCTGTTTGGGGTATGCTGTGCTTCTTTGATTTGTAATTTTATGTCTTTCATAAGAGATGGGATATTTTCAGTGATTATTCCCTCCATTATTATTTCTGCCCCTTTTCCCTTCTCTTCTCCTTCTGAGACACCCATAGCATGTATATTCATACACTTCATATTGTTATTCATTTCCCTGAGACCCTGCTCATATTTTTCCATTCTTCTCCCTATCTGTTCTTTTTTGTATAGAATTTCAGATGGCCTGTCCTCTAGTTCCTAAATCCTTTCTTCTGCCTCTTCAAATCTGCTGTTTTATGTCTCCATTGTGTTTTTCATCTATTCTGTTGTGCCTTTCATTCCCTTAAGTTCTGCCAATTGTTTCTTCAGACTTTCAAGTTCTTCCTTATGTTCACCCAATATGTTCTTTATGTCTTTCATCTCTTTTGCCATGTCTTCTTTCAACTTGTTGATTTAATTTTTGAATTGATTTAGCCTGCTTGTTTGGAGATCTTAAATTAGTTGTTTCAACTCCAGTATCTCATTTGATGTTTAAGTTTCTTCCTTTGACTGGGCCATATCTTCGTTGTTTCTATTGTGAATCATAATTTTTTTGTTGTCTAGGCATCTTGTTTTCTTGATTACTCCAATTATATTTTCCCAGACCAGAAGGCCCCTGGTCTCAGGAGCGGGAGGATGAGACCCAGCAGGTTGTCAGACTTTTCTGTGAGGCCTCTAGACTCTGGGTTTTTCCTGTCCTGCCCAGCAGATGTCGCTTGTCAGCCCACAGCTCCCCACTGGTGCAAACAGGTGCATACATTTAATTCTCAGTGGACCCTGTTCCTGGAAGGGACTCAGAGTGTCAGAACCCAAGCTTAAGCTGTTTCTGTTTTTTCCTTCCCCTGGGCCCTAGAATCTGAGTTCTCTGTGGGAGGGCCACCACTTGAGCTGGGCCCCACCTCTGCTTCCCCCCTTTCTTAGAGAATATCAGCCATTTAGGGGTTTATCTCCTATATTTGATTTCCTTTTTCTCTCTAACTTTTTTAACTGCACCCTTGCCTGAGTCAGGGCTGTCAGTTGAAAATGCCTGAGGCTTTCTTTAATGAGCTACTTAGAATGAGAGAAAAAAAGGAAGAAAGAAAGAAATCCCCTTTTCAGAGCCAGTCCCCAATCCCCCAGTTGCCAGTCAAGAACCAGAGTTGGTGCTCAGTTCTGTTAGCCCCTTTTCTTGGCACACAGTCCTTTTTCAGTATTCTGAGCTCAGCTGACTCCAAAAGCCTCTGTTTATATATATATGTATATATGTATATATATACATATATATGTATACACACATATATATATATATGTATAATGCATTTTTTCCATTAGCCCTTCCTCATTGCCAGGAAAAACCCGAGTTACTTTCCTGCTTGCTCTGGGTTTATCTGTGCTCGTAGCTTGTATTCAGTAGTCCAATTTCATTAACTAAAACCACAGTTGGAGCTTGGTTGAGCTACCTTCCCTTCCTCCTAGTAGACTGCTTCTTTTTCCCACAGGGAAGTGTTTTTCATGTCAGCCTGCCGTGCTGGTGGGGAGGGGCGCCAGCTCCACAGTTTGGGAGCTTTACTCACAGTTCTTTTGCTGCCATCTCAACTGTTCCACCCATTCCTGACTGGTGTACAATGTGTGTTTGATCACAGATGTAGCCCCACAGTTGTTCCAGTCTATTTACTAGTTGTTCCTGGCTATATGCTAGTTGTTCCTGAGGACTAACTAAATTCCGCACCTCCCTATATTGCCATCTTGCCTTGCCCAACCCCTGATACATTTTTAAGGGTAAATAATATTGTGGGGTAATTCTTTAGTATGAATGTCGTAGCTCTTTAGTCAACTATGGTAATCAAAGCTTTGCTTTTTTATTCTTTACCCTTCCTACTCCCTGTAGTTGCTTTTGCAGACAGAAGGAAGTTTGAAGACTTAAAATCGTTAGAGAAATTATCCAGAGAACATGTTTTTGGTAAGGAACTTCTGCATAAGAGAATCCTTTTTCCCCCTTTCTGTAATATTTAAGAGGGCATACTTTTTTAAATGTAAAAAGATAATATTTTTAGAAATTAAATGCTCTGCATGAGTAGTGAAATTCTCATGTTTGTTAAATGTACAGTGAAAAATAAGGAGTAATGAGAAAAGTACCTTAATTAGGTTGAGACACAGGAAGTTGCTGAGTTCAACTCCCTTTTATTTTAAAAGTTGCAATTTCATTGCATTCAACTTAATATTTTTCAGAGAGAACCTCTATCATGCTTTGCTCTAAATATCTTGAATATGTGTTCAGTTAGCATTTAACTCTGTTCTTTGAAGTTTTATTTAAATTAAAATCAAAACCCCAAAATGGAAAGGGTATTTAAAGGGTATTTTTAAAAAAGAACCACAACAATAAAACTTGTTTTTTGTTTCCTACTTACTTGTGGAGCAAGTTCCACTTGCCCAGGGTTCCATCCTTTCAGAGTTTTCCATTGAAGCCCCCAAACAGCAGAGAAGATTTGTCTCTGTTGGCCTCTTACGGGTTTTAGTGTGGTTACTCTATCCGTATCATTATATGTCTAGGAAATGACTGCATATACAACAATTTTAAGTATTGAAGTCAGTTAGAATCCTGTTTTAATTGTTCAGAGGATAGATTAGGAAAAGAAACAACAAGAGTGGATGGATACAGGAGGATAGATTCAATAGATGTTAGGAGGTAGCACTTGATAACTGAATGGGTTGAGGGTAATGCTGTTTGCATGGTGAAGGTTGACTTTAGATTTGTAGATCAGCTGACTAGCTAGAAAAGTGGTGCTCTCTTAACCAACATAGATAACACAGGAGATGAAGCAAGTCAGAGGGATTTGAGATTGGAATGTGGTTGTAGCAGGTGACACATTTGGTTTTAGTTCTGATGAGCTTAAAATTTCCATATTCATGTGGAGCTATCTGGGGGCAGTTGGAATCAGTGTTTACCTAGAGCTTGAAAAAGAGACTTAACTTCTTGAAATATGTATGTCTGTTTGTATGTGTGTATAAGTAATTATATACTTCAGAATCATCTCTATTTGTTGAAGCTATAGAACTTAGAGATGTTGAGGAGAGAGACTAAGTATATTTTTAAAAGATAGCATCAAGGTACTAGAATAGCTAGAAGGAAAGAATTGAAATGGTGGGACTATAATACATAGCATCCTTTGAAATTTGTTCTGTAGCTACTGGTTATATTGTAATTTGAAAGCTGTCACTTTTTTGTATTTATGTTATATTTCACAATAAGAAAATAACTGAAACTATGGTACTGTAACTCATAAAAACTGGAGATTTCCTATATAACTACTTTTTAAATCATACTTTGAAAGATATTACTTTTTTGTATATATGTTATATTTCACATTAAGGAAATAACTTAAACTGGAACTTTAACCTATAATATTCTTTGAAATTTGCTCTCTACTTGTTAAGTTGCACTTGGAAAGTTATCACAATAAAAAATTCTACAATAAAAAATAATTAAAAAAAGATACTGTCAATTTTCTATTCTCTATTTGATAGTCAACAAGAAAGGGCATGAATATGGTTTTAGTCAGGATGTATCTTATAATGTCAGGATGTATGTGTTTATGTGTGTTTATGTCTATGTACACAGGATATCCCACTTCTAATTTAATGTTTGGGTTCTTCTTTATGATGATAGTCTGAAAGCTTCATAGTTATAAAATAGGATATTCTCTGTCAATTTTAAAATTTCGCATCAGATGACCATTTTAAGGTTAAATTTGGAGTATACAATATTACTTTTTAGGATTGGTAGTGATAAAATCCTAATGAGTTGTCACTTTTTTAAGATCTGTGCAGTTCCCTAATTGGTACATACTGGTCTTTTTAATGGAAATAACCTCTTCTAATCTAAAATGATGTGAAAGTAGTTTTACTCCACTGCTTCTGCTTTTTTTTCTTATATGTTTATATATTGTAGCTATTGCCTCTAAAAGAATAGGTATATTATGATTTATTAACTGCTTTCTGATTGTAAGATATACTTTTATTTTCATATTTTAACATTTTTGAAATTTGAATGTGTTTTAGGGTTAATTGAGACATTAATTTGGCTTTTTTTTTTTTTTTTTGCCTTTGGAAAAGGTGTTATTAAATCAATTGTGTATCTCAAAATCAATGGTGTGTTAGAATCAAGTAAATCCTGTACATTAAATTATTATAATGCACTACACAAGACATTTACTGTTGTCATGGGGGCCTCGATTAATTAATTTCAGATTTTTGGCTTTCAAGTTATTTTACGGAGTTTAGAGTTTACCCTCTTGCTGGAAATACTAATTTTCATGACTTTTAGGCAATAAGCTAACACTGAGATTTTATTAATGGCCTCCTTATTTCTCTAAAAAGTTTCTCTTTATTTTGTCACCCACTTAGTGAAGTGATACCCCAGTCGTGTTCCTACTTCCCCGATTAAACTGTGAGCTTCCCCAGAGTTTGGACACTTTTCTTCGTCTTTGTGTGTGCAGTGTCAGCATCATGAAACGGCTCCTCATGAAGGGGCTGTGGAAGTGGACAGGGGTGGGCTCATGACCTCTGACCCCACTCAGGGCCCGGAGCCCACCTGTCTTTGTCATGGGCAGACTCTCTGTGGACTCTGATGGATCACTTAATTATTAACCCTCCATCAGTTAATAAAAGGAAGTTTTGTAGGTAATTTGTATACTGTTTTTTTTTTTTTTTTTTTGCTTCATAAGAGTATTGGCAGAGATATCAAGAAAAATTTACTTTCCTACATTTATTATATTTTTCCACATTATTAAATCAAGACATTTTATGGAATATTTGTAAATGAAAGGAAAACATAAAAAAATTTCAAGCTTAATCTTACTGCCTGATGGTTACCATTGTTTTTTTTTTTTTTAAGATAGGTTCCACAAACTTATTTGATAAGTGTGATGTGCCATGAAATTGCTGAAGGAAAGTACGTAAGCCCCATGGAATTTCAAAAAATTGTTCTGCCTTACATCCATGGGATATGTGTGTGTGTGTGTGTAACTGCCATCATACTCAGATTAGTTCTAAGTATAATTAAAATGAGAATACATGCAGAACATCTCCTCTCATGTAAACCTTTTGATTATCCTTATTTTGAAGAATTACCTAGTTGAATTAAAAATATCATCTGGAAATTAGTTTTTGCCAGTTTGTATGTTGAAGACCAGTACTTTTATAGTTAATTTGATTGTATTCATGGGAGCTATACAAAACTGCTTCCAAATAAGTTTTGATATAAAAATTTCTGATATTTGTTAACATGTGCAATGAAAATCAGCTCCTTTTTGACTCTTTGCCCTGGCAGAGCCCAGAACAAGCTCCACTTTTAGCATCATTTAGCTGGATGGAGTTCCCAACGCTGGCCGTGCTCAGCTGCGTCAGCATTCACATGATCTTCTCTGTGAAATGAAATGTCAGTGTTAGGAGTATTAACAAGGAATGGAAATTTCAAAGTGGAATTGAAAAATATTTGCCTTGTGGAGAAGTAACAAAATAATTTACTTCATGTGTATGTTCACATGACATATATTTCATAGGTAGAACATTTAAGTGAAGTCAAATGAAGTTTATTGGCTTCAAACATTGCGGAATTTGTCAAAAACTCATCAACTGGCATGTTATACAATGAATACTGAAAATGTTGTAGTTTGTAGGCTTAAAATAGCCTGCAGTCATTAGAAAATTAAAATACTTGCATATTTTAGAATATTAAAAATATTATTAGAGTTTTAAAACTGTGGGAATCTTTTCAGCTAATTTAATGCTGTATAAAATTTCTTTTCCTAGGGTAAAATTTTGTGATCAGGCATGACTCAATGGTCATGAATCATAAAAATTATGTTCAATTATTTTCACACAGTAAGTTTTAAGTATTGGTCAGTTAAGTTTTGCATTTCTCACTTTTTAAAATTATCTTGAAATTTTCCCAGTCAACAGTAAGTGGTCACCTTTTTGATAATGTCTACAATATTTGACCAGCAATTATCAGAACAAGCTTGTTAGTTCTCCTATTCATAACATCATATTTGTACAGCCTTTCTACCATCAAAATGAAACATTGCAGGTTTAGTGTAATACCAGCTGATACTATGTTGGAGAGTGTTTTCACTACAAAACATTAAACAGCAAATTATAAAGTTTTAGTTTAAAATATTTTATTAATACGTGTAAGATTTGATTCTGCCTCACTTTCATTCCTTTTTCCTTTTAGAAGCAAAAGGAAAAAAATTTCTTTCTATGGCTCTCAATCTAAAGAAAGTGAAGAGAATTTTAATTTTATGGAAGCAATCATAAACAGTACATTAGGTTTTCTATGCTATCATGTACCATTCAAAAGCTTCATTATAGCGGTCTTCTGTTATCCTCACGTGACAATGAGGAAGAGAGAGCATTGTTAAGTATGAGAATTTCGTGGCATTTTTACCTGTTGAGGGCTCTGTAGCATCAGAAGGACAGTACAGACTTCTTGCCTAGCTGGCAGACACTGGCAGCCGCAGTGTCACTGTGCCTTTTCACCTCGTGCTAACTGGAAGTACTCCCGAAGCCAGCCTGCGTCGCCGCAGCCTAGATGAGGTCTTCATGGGTGCTGACCATAAAAAGTTCATCAAAGTAATGAGGCGAGGAGCCAGCTTGGTGCTCATGGGCAGAGCTCAGCACCAAGGAGTGTGAACCAGCTCCAGCTGTGACAGTAAAACAGCAGGTGGCTGCTGTCATTAGGGGTGGCAGATGAGGCAGGGGACCAACATTCAGCCCACAGAACTCTCATTTGTTAGGCATCGCCACTGTACCATGCAAAATAGCTTCCATCTCAGTCAATTTTACTTTGCACAATATTACACATAGCCATAAGAATATTAGAGCCCTGGGTGTGCAAGTCTCTTCCCTTCTCTTCTCTTCCCTTCCCTTCTCTTCTCTTCTCTTCTCTTCTCTTCTTACTTTACCTTTCTTTACTCCTCCCTATTTTCTTGCCAGAAAACACTGCTTTATCAACTTACGTTAAGAATAATTCATTTTGTTCCAGTAAGATACTTGAATTTTTAAAGTAGTGGTCATTTTTGCTCATTTACTGCAATTATTACTTCGTATTGGAGGATGTTTACCTTATAACTGTTTATAAAAACCTTCCTTTTGGATTCCATATTATCCTGTTCATCCCTTGAGAAGAATGCAGAACTGCAATGAAAGGAATCGAAAGAATGAAACAGAGATGTCTGATTTTTATTTTCATGGATTTATTGTTTGAGCAATACCGTTAATTTCAGATTTTATTTTTTTCTCAATAATTTCAGTTTGGACATGAAGCATAGTATTATTTGATAATAAGTGGGTCCATGAATGTTTTAGCATGTTGTTGTGCTAAGTGTATAAGAGTAAGTCCAAACCTCAATACCTCATTTGGGGAGTAAACCTCCAAATAATAGAAATCATTATTTTTCTTTTCATACAATAAGTTAAGGAAATTAAAGAATTATGAAAATGAGCAGCTGGAAGAAGAAAGCCTCTTATTGCCAACTATAAAGATTAGATGAGCATGAAACTCTGTTGCTCTTCTTTTATAATTCCTATAGCTAACAGAGACCAAAATTTGTTGAGCAAAGTAAGATATTGTTAATACATAATCACTTCATGCCTATTGGGGAAAGAAATGCAAGTAGTTTAAGTTAATTTTGAAGATTACAGGCCAGTTATTTTATAGATGATCTATCACTCCTTCTATATTTATTAGCTAAAAGACGTTTTTCTTACTTGTTTTGATTTATATCAAGGCACACATAGATTATTATTTTATTCATGATTCATTGCTATCAGGAATATTTTTGATGCTCACATTACCCCAGAGTAACCTGTAGGAGCCTTCTTATGCTGTTGACCTGTGCTTTTTTTTTTTTTTTTTGAGGTTTATATTATTTTTTAATTGAGATTGTTCACATACCATGCAATTATCCAAAGATCCAAAGTGTGCAATCAACTAACTGCCCATGGTACCATTATACAGCTGTGCATCCATCACCACAATTAATTTGGTTTTCAATTTTTAGAACATTTTCATTACTCCAGAAAAGAAATAAAGACAAAAAATGAAAACTCAAATCCTCCCATACCCCTAACCATTCCCCCTCCATTATTGACTCAGTATTGGTATAATACATTTGTTACTGTTGATGAAAGAATGTTAAAATACTACTAACTTTAGTATATAGTTTGCAATAGGTATACTTTTTCCCTGTATGCCCCTCTATTATTAACTTCTAGTTATAGAGTCATACATTTGTTCTAGTTCATGAAAGAGATTTCTAATATTTGTATAGCTAATCACGACATTGTCCACCACAACATTCACTGTTTTATACATTTCCATCTTTTAACCTCCAACATTCCCTCTGGTGACATACATGACTCTGTGAGCTTCCTCTTTCTACCACGTTTACACACCATTCAGCACTGTTAGTTATTCTCACAATGTGCTACCGTCATCTCTGTTCATTTCCAAACATTTAAGTTCAACCTAGTTGAACATTCTTCTCATAATAAGCAACCGCTCCCCATTCTTTAGCCTCATCCTATATCCTGGTAACTTATATTTCATGTCTATGCGGTATTTGTCCTTATGTGTCTGCCTTATTTCACTCAATATAATGCCCTCAAGATTTCTTCATCAACCCACTTTTTTTAAGATGGTTTTGTTCACACACCATACGTTCCGTCCTAAGTAAACAATCAGTGGTTCCCTGTGTAGTCACGTATTTATGTATTCACCACCATCACCACTTCTATATAAGGACATCTCCATTTCTTCCACAAAGAAGGAGGCAGAATCAAAGAAGGTAGAGAGACAAAAGATAAAGAAAAAAGAAAGAGGAAAAAAATGACAGCTAGGGAGCAACAAAAGGAAAGATATAATTAAACTAAAGTGGAATGAAGAGTGAGACAACATCACCAATGCCAAGAGTCCCATACCCCTCCCTTATGTCCCCCTCTTACATGCATTTAGCTTTGGTATATTGCCTTTGTTACATTAAAGGAAGCATAATACAATGTTTCTGTTAACTATAGTCTCTAGTTTGCATTGATTGTATTTTTCCCCCAATACCACCCTATTTTTAACACTTTGCAAGGTTGACATTCATTTGTTCTCCCTCATGTAAGAACATATTTGTACATTTTATCACAATTGTTGAGCGCTCTAGGTTTCACTGAATTATACAGTCCCAGTCTTCATCTTTCCTCTTTCCTTCTGGTGTCCCACATGCTCCTTATCTTCCTCTTTCACCCATACACACAGTCGTCTTTGTTCAGCATATGTACATTGCTGTGCTACCATCACCCAAAATTGTATTCCAGACCTCTCACTACTATCTTTTCCTATCTGTCTATAGTGCTCCCTTTTGTATTTCCTGTAGGGCAGGTATCTTGTTCACAGACTCTCTCATTTTCTGTTTGTCAGAGAATATTTTAAACTCTCCCTGATATTTGAAGGACAGGTTTGCTGGATATAGGATTCTTGGTTGGCGGTTTTTCTCTTTCAGTATCTTAAATATATCACCCCACTTCCTTGCCTCTGTGGTTTCTACTGAGAAATCCGGACATAGTCTTATCAAGCTTCCTTTGTATGTGATAGATCACTTTTCTCTTGCTGCTTTCAGGATTCTCTCTTTGTCTGTGATGTTTGACAATCTGATTATTAAATGTCTTGGCATAGGTCTGTTCACATCTCTTCTGTTTGGGGTATGCTGCGCTTCTTGGATCCATAATTTTATGTCTTTCATTAGAGATGGGAAATTTTCATTGAGTGTTTCCTCTATTATTACTTCTGCCCCTTTTTCCTTCTCTTCCCCTTCTGGGACACCCATGACATGTACATTCATGCATTTCATGTTGCATTCATTTCCCTGAGATGTTGCTCATATTTCTCCATTCTTTTCCCTATGTGTTCTTTTGTGTGTAGGATTTCAGGTGTCTTGTTCTCCAGTTCCTAAGTGCTTTCTTCTGCCTCTTGAGATCTGCTGTTGTATGTCTCCTTTGTGTCTTTCATCTCTTGTGTTTTGCCTTTCATTTCCATAGATCCTGCCAGTTGTTTTTTCAAACTTTTGATTTCTACCTTATGTTTGCCCAGTGTTTTCATTATACCTTTCATCTCTTTTGCCGTATCTTCCCTAAACTTTTTGAATTTATTTAGCATTAGTTGTTTCAATTCCTGTATCTCAGTTGAAGTGTAAGTTTGTTCCTTTGACTGGGCCATATCTTTGTTTTTCTTAGTGTAGGTTGTAGTTTTCTGTTGTCTAAGTATCTGGTTTCCTTGGTTACCCTTATCAGGTTTTCCCAGACCAGAATGGGCTCAGGTCTCAGAAGGAGGCAATATTCAGTATCAGGTTTCCCTGAGGGTACGTCTTAGAAGATTGATACACCCTGTGAGGCCTCTAGCTGCTGTGCTTTTCCTAACCTGCCCAGCAGGTGGTGCCTGTCAGCCTGTCGCTCCTGAATGGTTTAAAGAGGTGTGGCCCCCTTAATTTCTGTTTTGGCTGTTTTCCCCCAGGCTCTGGGGTCTTGTTCTGAAGGGAAGCTTGGCCCCACCTCTTTCCTCTTAGGGAAGATACACACCCTAGGGAGTTCTCATGTGCATTTAAATAACTTCTTTGTCTCTCTGACTCTGTTATCTCCACCTTTGTCTGGGTCAGGGCCTTGCAAACTGAAAATGGCTGAGACTTTCTCCACTGAGCCACTCTGGTTGAGAGGGAGAAAAAGGGATAGAAAGCTCCCTTTCAGAGCCAGTCCACGGACCCCCAATTTCACCTGTCGATCAGAGATAGCACCTGGTCTTCTGGGTTCCCCGTCCTGGGACAGAGAAGACTTCTGTCTCGTTAAGGTCAGTCATCACTAAAAGCCTCTGTATTCTTGTTGGGGACTTGTAGCTTGTATTGAGCAGTCCACATTTGTTTAATTAAAACCCCAGTTGGAGCTGGACTGAGGTATATTCGCTTGTTCAGAGTGTGCTGCTTTCAACTACAGTGAGGTTTTACAGTTCGGGCTGCCATGGGGGGAGGCGGCTCCCAGCTTGGGTCTGCAGTTTTTACTTCCAGATTTTATGCCTTGATCTCAGGCATTCCTTCCAATCGAGGTTGGGGTATGATGTGTGGACAGTCACGGTTGTCCCCCAGCAGTTATTCCAGATTATTTACTAGTTATTCTTGGTTGTTTATTAGTTGTTCCAGGGGGACAAACTAACTTCCTCTCCTCTCTATGCCGCCATCTTCTTGGTCTCCTATGTTATTTTTAAACTGTCTGGCAGTAAAGGTGTAGTTGTAGATATTGCCCAACTGGTTAAGTAGGTGGGTGCTTTCATTCAATTATTCAGGGAGTGGGATTGGGACCAGATACCGCGCCAGCACCTCCCGCCACCCTCACCCTGTCTTGAAGGTAGAGGAAGGCTTAGATCGTCTATTTGGCATGCAGGCACTGATTGAAGAACAACTTTGTACCCGATTTATTGGCCAAAAAGCTACACCCTCCCGCGCTGCTCCGAAATGAGAATAGCATTTCTCCCGGCTGCATGGGACATTGTCTTCATCCTCCTGATCAGGGCGAATGTGGCTTCCATCTCTGCAAGGCGATTCCAGCAGGACTGAAGTCTCTCCGACCTGTGCGTTTTGATAGGCTCTTTCATTCTTTGAACATGTCTTATTTTGTATCACTAGAAGATATCTCATTCTCATTTTGTAACTTCCCTGCCCAGCTTTGGATTAGCGTTTTTTTTTTTTTTTTTGCCCATGAGCCATAGTTGCTTCCTATGGAGAACGGTACTTGTAGATCAAGATTTGGGTGCTAGATGAACTTCCTGGTTTTGGAGTTTCTGTTCAGTGGACAGAAATCTTAATTTTTTTTTAATTGTTTGCTAAAACATAGCTTCCATTATACCACACTCCTTTAAAAAAGAAAAATCATTGAATACTATTTAAAATCCAGCCCATGGTTTTCTGAGTCCTTTACAATTTGTTCTCAATTTTGCTCATATTCATGCTGTAGCCTAAAAATTCTCTTGATGTTCTCAAACTTGTTTCTCCAAGCTTCACTCATAATTTTCTTCTGCAAAGAATTTTTAGATATATCCTATTTATCCTTGAGTTTCACTTCCCCTTAAAAGTATCCTGAATTCTTTTAGGCATTACTAAATCTCACCTACTTTATCTTTCTATAACATTTTTGGCCCACCAACATACAAGGTATAATATGTATAATAGGTATTCTAATTAATCGGTTTCCATTTCTTTTTATTGATATGTGAGCATTAGAATAAATACATAAATGAATGGTATACTATCTTCTTTTTGATAAGAGGGAAAGTCATTCATCATTCAACTTGATCTGTATATAGATAATTTGCATTCTCTCAGTCTTAATCTTTAAGACTCTCTCAGTAGTCTTAAAAGAGCCACCTCTGCCTGGGTTCATGCCAGATTTTTCTCTCAGAAGGAAGTATTCTCTCTGTTCGCCTTTATCCATCCTCCTAGATTGCATACAGAAGCCATGTCCATCATGTAGCTCTCTTTTTCTCTCCTGTTCAAACTTTTTTACCTATTTTCGGTAAAGACTGGTAGGTGTTCCCCAAGCAAAACCTGAGACCATGATTTTTCAGTAGGTGGGTTTTAAGGAAGTGCTCCCAGGGAAAATAGGTAAGGGAGTAGGGGAAGCTGGGCAGAGAAACGAAAAGAGGCCAGAGCATGGGTCAATTTCAGGCACAGGTTCACCTCAGACTGAGGAAAGAAATACATGATATCAGAAAGAGAATAATGCTTCATATTTTATCCAAACTTAAGGCAAGGGATCTGGGCTTTCATACCCCTCCTTTGATGTCCATTCATTGGCTGAGGCTGGGGAACCAAGAAGGGGGTGTGCGGGGATAACTTCCAGGCAGTCCTTTCCTCTGCCGCCAAAACCACTCCAGTAGCTGAAGGGGTAAGTCCTGAGCTACTGTGGCACTCAGAAGGGCACCTTTGCCAGTGGGTGTCCATTACTCTGCCCTGTCACCAAAAGTGTTTTTTTAGTGGGAGTAAAACACTTCCCCTTTGGGGGTGTGTTGGAAATTTAGAGTGGTGTTTTGGTTGTCACAAACCTTATTAGGTGACACTGTTAACACTTACAGATTGCAGTGAGAGCTGCTATAAGCATCCTGTAGTAGGAGGAACATTCAGGGACAGGAAAGAATTGTCCTATGTTCTGAATAGCTTATGTGACCAGCCCCAATATGATTGTGCACTGAGTCTCTAATGAGCTTCTGTGGTTGACGACATTTCACACTTGTCACAACTCATTGGTAAGGGAATTACACGCGTCCTTTGTGACTTCACTGGGATATGATTCCTGGAAGTTTGTGTCTGGTTTTCTCTAGACTCTGCACATGTGTCTTTTCCCGTTGCTGATTTTGCTCTGCAACCTTTCGCTATAGCACATCTTTGCCGGGTGTAACGATCTGCCAAGTCTTGTTCCTCCTAGCGTTTCATTTTGAGGATTCTCTCTGGGTCCGGGCTCTTCTTTGCAGAAAATTTTTTGATTACTAATTCAATTTGTTTGCTTTTTATAGGTCCATTCAGAGTTTTTATTTTTTCTTGAGTCAGTTTTAGTCATTTGAGTCTAGGAATTTGTCCATTTCATTCTTGTTATCTAATTATTTGACATATGTGATTATTCATAGTATTTCAGTCTTTTTATATCTATAATGTCAGTAGTAATACTTCCTTTTTATCCTGATATAATAGTTTGATTCTTCTCTCCTTTTTTTTCTATCTAAAAGTTTGTCATTTTGGTGATCTGTTTGAAGAATCAACTTTTGGGTTCATTGATTTTTTTGCCACTGTTTTTCTATTTTCTATTTATTTTATTTCCACTGTATTTATTATTACCTTCTTTCTACTTGTGTTGGGTTTTGCTTGTTCTTCTTTTTCCACTTTCTTAAGGTAGAAGATTTAGTTGTTGATTTGACATCTTTATTCTTTTAAAATATGGGCATTTACCACTATAAATTTTTCTTTAATCCCTTTTTAGTTGCATCTCACAAGTTTTGGTATGTTGTGTTTTTATTTCCATTCATCTCAAATTATTTTATAATTTTCTTGTTGTTTCTTCCTTGGTATATTGTATTGGTTAATTAGGTGTGTGCTGTTTAATTTCAATAATTTTGAATTTTCCGAATTTCCTTTTCCATAAATTTCTAAGTTCAAAATAAATTGCAATTATGCCAAACAATATTGAGAAGAATAATTTATTTCTTTTTCTCTTTTTTTTCATTTTGTTTAAACTACTAGTAAATCCCCATTTTAGAAGAAGTGGGTCCCAGCCTCCAGCCCAGATCTTCTTTTCTGCATTAGGTACTTAAGCAAATATTTTTTATTTTCTTCCTTTCCTTTCTGAATTAAAAAGTACAACAAAAACCTAATAAGCAGAAAGATTCAATCAGAGATATAGAACCAGTATGATATATGTATCATATATATATATATAAATAAAACCTTATGTATTATAACTGTTCATGCCGCGTGCGCGCGTGTGTGTGTGTATCAACTTAAGGGATTTGATACAGGGATTTGTACTTACACAGTTGTGGGAGCTTTCTAATCAGGTTCTTTAAGGCTCTTGTTGCATCTGATGCTGAAGCTTGAAGTCCATAAGGCAGGAAGTTGAGAAGTGAGGAAGGATGAAAAGTGGGGGAGAACAAGAACAAACTGGAACCCACAAGCATGAACAGGAGCCCAGGAGGACAGAATGAATCCTTTGTTTTTGTTGCCTCTGACGTTGATGGAGTTGCTTCTCGCAGAAGCATATTCCCTCTTCCAATTAGGTAATCTTACACATTTGGTCCAGGAGTTGGAGAAGGTGAGGCAGCAAACCAAGATTGCAAGGTAGTTGCAGACCCGCTTGATGCCTTATGTCAACAGGTGTGAGTTACAAAAATGGGTGTTGCTTCACTCAGTCCTCCAAATGTCACTCAGGCATCTCTCTTGTGGCCTTCCCTAACTGGATGCATACAGAGAAGAGACTTCCAGGAAATGTAGTTTGGCCTTGCCAAGTTGACATGTTACCAAGCCACCACAGTTTTGTCAACTTTGCACCCATATATACCTTAAACCATATTTACTCTCTAATGAAAGAAAATAGCGTCATGCGTCTGCCTAACATGATACACATAAAACTACATGTAATCAAAAATGCCTTTCCCCTGAAAAGGATATATTAATCCCATTTTTGCTTTCTTTTGCTGAAATTAATTCTTCTCCTTGCTAATTCACATTCTTTCTCTGCTATCCCATAACTTAACAGTTAGTTATATTAAGGAAACTACAGGTAACGTATCTTCTTTTAGATGATAAGGCAGTTAGAAAGGGGGAGAAAATAATTCTGACTTTATTATTATTTAAAAAATCCTAGTGTTTCTTTTTCAGTTGGTTCACTTAGTTCATTTTACTCTGAATTGCTAAAGGAAAGTACTTCAGCCGGAACTCTTATTAATTGACAGCTTTGCATCTCTCCAATGCAGTAGTAATTGATGTTGATGAAAATCTCCCTGAAGCAGTGCATGATGCTTCTGAAATGCCTACTGAATCATTAAACAAAGATTCAGTTCAGTTCTTTAAAGTTTCTTTATTAAAGCATTCTGTTGTGTTTAATTTTTTGCATAATTGTATTCCATGATTGATATTTATCTTAACCATATGCAAACCTTGATGCACAATTCAGAGCACCCCTTTATGTGCACACATCTTACAGGGTGTGCTCGTGTTAAATGAGTCCAGCAGCAGACTGCACAACTGTGGATTCACAGTTTGGGAAATTTATTTATAAATAGCTCAGTAGCTATTGGATAAATGTGTTGAATATGTATGTCTAGAAGCTTCATTCATATTCACGTAAATTGCAACTTGCATTCTGTTGTTTACCAAATGTTATTTGAAAAGCAAAACTTTAAAAGAGTTTAATTCTAAAATTCCCCTTGAACCCTAAGTTCCTGTCCTAGTTGTAGAAATAGTACTGTTGGTCAGCTCAGCACATTACACTTGCACACACTCTAGTGGAATTTACAAATGGTATTTCTTACTGGATGTCAGACTATGTGTGAAGTGTTGAACCAGCAGCCTACTGGCCCCATTCTGGGTTCCCTGTTAGACAAGATTGGCATCAGAGCTGGTCACTACTTTCCCTTGGCATCTTTGGCATTGCATGTTATGTGGTATTATCAATTAACATAAAAAATCAGGGAAGAAATTTGAAGACTTTAAATGTTAAAGTGGAAATCCCTTTTTTAGTGGATTTATTGATCAGTGTTTTACTCCTTGACATAAACACTCTGCACATTAATCAATAAGGACAATACCAGAAGTACACACTTGGATAGGAGAGTCTTAATACATTAATAGCAGTAATTTACTAAGACTTAGATCATTTCATGCAATATGCTAATCACTTTAGGCTTCTACAGACTATGTGTAGATATATTGTCCTCTATCCGTTGTTATTGTTAATTCCAATATGGCCTTGTTTCTTCATTTGTTATGGTTGTTTTGGTGTTAAATCTCATAGCCCATGTTAAGCATTTATTACCCTATTTGGCCTATTGTATTCTCTTACTAAACTGGGCACTTTTGTTACTATTTTGGTTTTTAATCCTTGCATCGTTGTGTGTCTTTGAACTGGGATCCAGATGACCAGTTGAAACTTCGGTGCTGGTGCTGCTGCCCCTTCCTCCTGCTCCCAGGGGCCTCCTCCTGCCACCATCCTCACCATAAAATCAGCACCCATCTGCCGAGGCTGACCGTGCTCCAGGCACTGTGGTGAGCCCTGGTCATCCGTCGTGTCATTTCATTGTCACGTCAGCACCGGGAAGGGGGCCCGGTGTTGGCCTCCAGTTGTCAGTGCTACCGGGGTCCAGTTCTAGGTCTGGTTGACTCTGGCGCTTCTGGATGGAGCCTCGGGTATTACGTTAGGGCATATACACATATTTTTTATGTATCTCCCACTTGGATTTGTGTTTTAATTTTGGTTGAACATATTATTACTTTTCATTCTCACAATATTTAATATTAACAATGTCCCACCATTGTTTTGCGTCTTTTAAAAAAGTTGAGGTAGCTATAGGCAACATGTGGTTTCTTGAACAAGTTTTGGAATGGATTTCAGAGTATGGCTTATGATCATTGTCTTTTATGTCTTATACTTCTTTTCTTGCTTATCACAATATAGCCCTTCATAAACAAGTCTAATCTTTTTTGTTCTTGAGCCCCCTTTGGCGGTATCATTTCACTGGTTATTGCAATCCTTATTTTATACTTTATCACTAAAATACTTGTTTACTAAATTCATTTTATTTTTTTAACATTTCAGTTATCGGTAGCTTCATGTTGTCTTACATACCACTGTTACTAACTTAGCCAAGTTCACACCACTGTTAATTGGCAGAGCCTAGACCAGACCCAGGTCCTTTGACTGTTTACGCCAGCCTTTTTTCACTGTGCTACTACTTCTGCTGTTTCTCAAACTTTGAAATAATAAAATACACTGCCTCCATTGCTTTCCTTAGTTACTTTTTATTAATAGTACTTTTAATAACAAGTGAGCTTTTTTTTTTTTTTTTAATAGCGGACACTTTTGAACTAAAGCTTAATGTAAGAATGATAATACATTAGATGGAAAGGAATGGGAGAGTTTGGTATAAGTGTAGTATGTGTGCTCTGGAATCAGGCAACTTGTGTCCAGATCCCGACTGTACTGTTTATGAGCCATGCAACTTGGGCGAGTTGCTTCCTGTGTATTTGCCTTAGGTTTCTCATCTGTGAAATGGACTGTTACAGGGTTAGATGAAGTAGTAATAGGAACCATTCAGAGCAGTGCTGGGTCTTTTCTTTCCCTTCTAAACAAAACCAAATACCTGATAGGTTATTGCTTTTACTGTTGGTAAGGATGTGGTTAATATTTGGTAGTCTACAATGTAATATTAAGGTCTTTGGGGATCACTGTTACGGAAAGTTCTGAGAATAGTAATAGTTGCATCTCTTTTGGTTTCCTTATTGAGTGAGAGTGGATTGACTTCTGAGATAAAGCAGTACTAACTTGCTGAATGTCTCCCTTTCCTGTGTCATATAGGTTAGGAAATTGCGCATGAGTGTGTGTGTGTGTGTGTGCATGTATGTAGGCATTTGTGCATAACTATGCATCTGTGTGCATGTTTGTGCATGTGCTGTATCACCTCTTAGGCTTACTTCTGATTGCTGCAGCTCACATCTAAAAGTTCACTGCTATGATTCCATGAATAGAATACTCGATCAAGAGAGGTGCAAGACTTAGAAAACTTTTGTTTTTTAGGAATAACCAAAAATTTAAGTTTTGTTTCTTTAAGGGGGTTTTCAGTAATTTATTGTCATTTATTTTTGTGGAGAAGCAGAACCATCCTAGAACATAATAATTACTACTTTAAAGGATTAAAGCATTCTTGGATATCTTTAAATTTTGGAATGCTAATAATTTTTTTTTTAATTCAGTTTTATTGAAATATATTCACATACCATACAATCATCCATGGTATACAATCAGCTGTTCATAGTACGATCATACAGTTATGCATTCATCACCACAATCTATTTCTGAACATTTTCTTTACATCAGAAAGAATCAGAATAAGAATAAAAAATACAAGTAAAAAAAGAACACCCAAACCATCCCCCCCCATCCCACCCTATTTGTCATTTAGTTTTTATCCCCATTTTTCTACTCATCCATCCATACACTAGATAAAGGGAGTGTGATCCACAAGATTTTCACAATCACACTATAACCCCTTGTAATCTACATTATTATATAATCATCTTCAGGAGTCCAGACCAGTGGGTTGGAGTTTGGTAGCTTCAGGTATTTACTTCTAGCTATTCCAATACATTAAAACCTAAGAGGTGTTATCTATATAGTGCGTAAGAATGTCCACCAGAGCGACCTCTCGGCTCCATTTGGAATCTCTCAGCCACTGAAACTATTTCATCTCATTTTGCACCCCCCTTTTGGTCAAGAAGTAATAATTTGTTTTTGAAGCAATTTGCTTTTTGGAAAATTTAGTATATTTCAAATGTGTAAGTAGGGGTCCTTCGTGAAGTTATAACCAAAAGGGTGATAGGGTTCAAAGAAACCGTGTCATAGTATCTATGAGAGGCAATGAAGAGCAATTTTATTTTGGCCTAGCAATGATTTGATAAAAGTGCTTGAGAAATATACTTGTTAAGTGTTATTTAAAATTTGTTAACTTCTGAATTTTGGAGTAAAAAGTCTCGTGTAATCATAGTTTTTTCATTTGTACAAGTTACATTTTTGACAGACTTGAATGCCTTTGAAATTCAGGTTTTTCTGCATTGTTCTCTTAAGTTAATGTGCTCAGTAGTAGGTAGGGGAATGGATGAAACAAATGCTTTCTTGAAAACCTTGGTAAAAAGTGTAAATGGAAACCTGATCACAAGGGTATTTAAGGGTGATATATAACATATTTCATTACATTTGTATATACATTATATAAATGAAGTTTTAATACTTCATTTAGCTTTTGTTTTATAATGTGTTTTCAAATAAATTTTGCGTTTTAATAACAAGTCCTAGTAAGCCCTTGATTTCTGACACTTTGAGGGTAAAATACCTTTGTTATCTTTTTTTTCTTTAAACTTTTTACATTTACATAACCTCAAATTACAGGACCATTGCAAAAATAATACAAACACCATGCATAGAGCTCCAACACATCCAGATCCACTGATTTCAACATTTTGCCATGTTTGCTGTATCATTCTCTTTCTCCTTCCATCCATCTGGCAATTCATCATCTGTCTTCCCCTCCCCCTTTCTCTCTCTCTCTCCTCCTCCCTCCCTTCCTTCCTCTCTCCCTCTCTTATGTATCCATTTGCCCATCCATCTGTCCATCCATCCATCCATACATCTATCCATTTCCTGAACATTTGAGAGCAGGTGAACCCATCATACTCCTTGAACACATAATGCTTCCCTGTATATGTCCTAGGAACAAGGATATTCACTCATGTAATCACTTTAAATGCAGTTATCATGTATGTTTAAGAAATTTGACATTCATATAAAGCTTATATTCTTTTCAAATTTTTTTTTTGTATGTCCCAATAATGTCTCTTTGGGCCTTTTGTCATCCAAAAGTATTTATTTTAACTTGATTTTGTTTATAATAAACCATTGTGATCTATTTCAGTTGGCTATTGTTTTAGTTATGATCCATAAGTACCTTTATATTTATATCTAAGCATAATTGTTCTTGACAGCTGTTTCACGGGTCATTAATTTTTAGTTTGTCTATTTTTCATATGATAGATATTTTCTTTTTATGTATTGAGCACTTTCCTAATCCTAGTAAATTTAAGACAATCTCTCTTCTATATTAAATATTTGATTTGTCATTCATTAGTTTTGAAATATTCATTTAAAATTATTTATTGTATTATAGTGATTTTAAGAACGTTTTTATTTCTGTAGCATTTTCTGTTTTCTTTTCCTTGTTTCTGTGAGGGCATAATCTGTTCCCAGAGGGGAGTTCTGCACAATGCTCACTAGGTACTCCTTCCACTTTCTATTTTTTGCTCCTTTGTTAAATTTTCTTGAAAAAAGTCAAAATCACATATTTTCTCTGAGCCCCAAATCTCTCCTCTTTCAACTAGAGCTGATTCTGCCTGCACTGCTTACCCAATCAGTTGTGAGGCTTAGTGGAGGAAATACATAAAAATGCTGTGCAATCTTTTAAGCGTCTTGCCAGTTTTTTCTTTTTTTCTTTTTTTTTTTACTCTTTTCCTTATTGTAGGAAAAACAAAAGATAAGTAATATAAGACATAAATTCCCCTGTGAAGGGGAATTTGGATGGTATTTGCTTCTGTTCTTGTGTATTTTTGTATATGTGTCAGCTAACAAAAATACACATACATGTATAAATGACTTTATATTCATATATTTGTCCTTTTTTAGATCTAGCATTTTTATATACTTTTTAATGATACATAATATTCTACCATAATCCTGCCCCTATTATTGAACATGTAGGTTGTTCTCATTATTTTGTTTGTAATATAACTTTTTGCCTTCATTTCAGATTCTTTCTTTAGGGTATATTCCAACAATTGAAATAACTGGTTCAGAATGACTATTGAAAACTATTATTAGCTTGTATAAAGACTTGGTGCTTTATTCATTTCAAAAAAGGGCCATAAAAGGTTTACGAGCCGAGACGTGATAGGAACATGTGAATAGAAAGTTTATCTAAGATTGGTATGTGGGATGAGTTAGAATGGAGTGTGCCATGAAGACTGTAGCATGCAGAAATAATGGTATGAATCAGTTTAATTAGAGTAGAATGAGAAAGGTAAGGTCTATTAGGGAGGAAATTTGAAGAAGTTGTTGATAATTTATGAAAGATGAGGATAAAAATTTAATCCTTGGGAAAGTGGTGCAGTTGATAGTGTTTGCAGAGTCTTGAGAAGATCATTGGTGAGGGAGGATCATGGCTGAGCACTGGAGTGTTTTAAAGTACAGACAGGACAGACAGGTAAAAACACCCCAGGAGAAGTCATCAGCTCAGGTGTCGTGTTTTGAGTCATCCACAAGGATGTGGATGCCTGAAGCCCAGGAACTGAGCTGTAACTTTAAGGAAACAGTATGTATGACTGAGAGTATCATACTGAGAGGACGAGAAGAGGAACAAGAATCAGTAGGGTAAATCAGGAAGTGATTAGAGATGGCTTAGGAGAACCAGTGCTAGAAACCTAGCTGTTACAGATTTAAGAGAGCACCGGTAAATAGGGCATTTACAATGAAGGATTCCCAAATCCTTATTTGAATAAAACATTTTTCTGCTATATATAAAATTCTCTTTATTTACAGAGATATATTTGTATGCCAAATCAAATTTCATCACAAAATATTTTAGAATTATTAAAAGATATAAAGAATATCATAATGAACACTCATTTATCAAAGTGATCAAGCATCTCCTTTGTCACGTAACATAACATATTCATAATTTCCTTGTGGAGGACATGGACATTTTGAGGGGCTGTGATTCTGCTTAACACAGTTTTCCCTCTTGTACCTGAAGGTACGTGTCTTTCCCACATGCAAAATACATTTACTCCTTCCCAATGTCCCCAAAGTTCTTATCCGTTTGTAGTTTCAGCTGGAAGACAGTTATGTCATCTAAATCATATCAGCTCAAAATTCCTGAATCTCATCTTCTAAATCATTCAAATTAGTAGTGAGTGAGGTTCTGGGTATAATTCATGCTGGGGCACATTTGTTCTCCATCTGTATTTTGAAACACAAATAACAAGTTACCTATTTCCAAAATACAATGATGGGACAGGCACAGAATTCCAGTCTGTTTAACAATTCTTCCCTTGAGTGATCTCTTTTCTTCACACAGTTTACTATAAGCAGCAAGAAGAAACTAGACTGTACTTTCAACCGTTTGCTTAGAAATCTCCTCAGCTAAATACCGCGTTCCATCACTTACAAGTTCTGCTTTTCACAGAAACCATAGGCCCCAATTCAGCCCAGCTTTCTGCCGCTCTGTGACAAGGATCCCCTTTCCTCCAGTTTCTAAAACAATTTTCCTGATTTCCTTCTGAGCCCTCACCAACAG
Organism: Choloepus didactylus; assembly: GCF_015220235.1. Classification (NCBI taxonomy): domain Eukaryota; kingdom Metazoa; phylum Chordata; class Mammalia; order Pilosa; family Megalonychidae; genus Choloepus; species Choloepus didactylus. The sequence continues at coordinate 5,799,488 of NC_051322.1, read as the reverse complement.
TGCCTTAATCTCCTTACTTGTACCAACAGTCTGCTGACAACACTATAGATACTCTTTAAGGTGATATTTGTTTTCTCTGCCATGCTCTTCACTCCTGAGTCCTTTCTGGTAGGGTCACTAACATCCATATTTCTATTCACTTTCTGTTCAAGGCAGTCTAGACTTTTTCTATCATGCCCTTCCAAATTCTTCCAGCTTCTGCTCATTGCCCAAGCCCAAAGTCACCTCCACGTTTGTAGATATTTATTACAGAACCTTTCAACTTCCCAGTACCCAAATCTGTATTGATTTTCTATTCTTGCTGTAAGAAATTATCACAAACTTAGCGTGTTAAAACAGCACACCTTGATTATCTCACAGTTCTGTAGGTCAGAAGTTTGACACATGTTCCAATCCAGATTAGCCCCAAGACCAAAGAACACACTTGGCATGGAGTTACCCTGAGTTTAATTTAGGGACTTTTCAGAACACAGGAGAGGATTCTTCCCGATGATGGCCATTGGGAAAGTAAAGTCAGCGTTCCACGCAGAGGGCGCACGAGCGGAGTGCCGAGGGTGGGGTGCTTGTAAAAGTTTGTGACAACGGAGTTTCTGGCACGATTTGATTACAACAGAATACAGCAGAATCTCAGGAGATTTGGCTACAACAGGATCTCGTGAGAGTTGGTTACAAGATCTCATGAGATTTGGTTACTGACCATGATTAGAGGAGGGAACTTTTAATGCTCCCCCGCTCCCACCCCCCAGGGGCGGAGGGCCCTGTTGACTTTTAATGTCTTTCCTGGTCATGTAGGTGGCTGTGTGCAGCTGAGAGGACAGACCCCAGGCCCTGGGTCTTCACAGCGTGTTTCACCATCCTGAGACCAATGTAATGGCAAAGCTGTATTTCTTTTCGGATTCTCCAGGCAAGAATCCATTTCTTTACTCTTCCCAGCTTTTAGAGCCTTTTCCTTGGCTCATGGCCCCCTGCATCCATATTCACAGCCTGCAACGTGTCTCTTTGGCCCTGCTTCCATAGTCAGGTCTCTTTCTCTGACTCTTTTAAGGACCTTTGTGATTACGGTGGCACCACTGGGAAAATCCAGGATAATTTCCCTGTTTTAATGTCAGCTGATCAGCAACCTTAAATCCATCTGTAACCTTTACTGTCCTTTGTCATGTAATTTAACATATTCCCCATTTCCTGAGATCAGGTTGTGGATCTCCGTGGGGAGGGCCTTAGCCTTCCCACCACCCAGCCCCTGCACCGAAGTCAGGAGGAGAAATGTGCCCTTTCCACGATGTGAAAATCTGTGATGTCGTCTTTCTTTTTTAAGCATACTGTGAAAGTGAACGTAACATAAAACTATAGATTAGAAATACTCAACTCATTTAAGGTCGTTTTCAGAATGGTAATTGTTTGTTTATCATTGAACAGGCATATTAAGCAAAATGGCAGTACATTCCATATATTTTTAATAACAAGTGACATTTTTTTCCCCAAAAGTCAAAGCACATCCTTGATTTTTATTTATTTTTATGTATCTAGAATTTACACAGGCTAATGGATTATGATCACTCTTTGGAGAGTCATGATTTGGAGTTCTGTTTGTACTTACTTTTTCAGTTATATGAAGTTTATTATATGAATGGTTTGTGCTGATTGTAATATGTGTAATGATGAAAATTCAGTTGTACCACAGGAAGTTAGATGACCTTGCTTGACCGATATTGTTGGTCTTAGGGTGTGGAGAAACCTGCCAAATTCCAAATTGTGAAGATGAGAATTTTAGTATATCCTTAGCTATATTATTTTTACATTCTATCTTTTTTCTTATTGCTTAACGTTGACTTTATATGTTTAGGCATTACTTTCCTTGACCTGGATTTTAAACCCCTTGAATGTAGACAGTACATTTTGTTCCTCCTTGTACCTTCAGATCCCACTTAATTTCTTGGTTATATAGATATAGTGCAAAAGATAGTATTTTATAATTAAGCATATCTTTCTTCTGTTCTAACATGTCTCCTTGAATCTAGTATTCCTGCTTTCTAATTTGCTTCTTATTTCTCTTATAATAATTACTCTTATAATGTTTATTATTTATTGGATGATTACTGTGTAACAGGCACTGTGCTAAATAATACATGTTTATTATCTCATTTTTATAACTTTCTGAGAACTATTATTATCCCCACACTACAAATTAGGAACCAGGATTATTGTGATTAAAAAAATTATGTAAAATCACCCATATGGTAAATGGTAGAGTCAGGATTTGGTCTCAACTATATCTTGTTGCAAAGCCTCTGCTCTTATTTGCAGTCTTCTGATGCCTTTATAAAGTAGAAATCAAATCCTGTTTAGGTCCCAATTTCAAAATCACTCAGATTCTGTAGCATCATTTTCTGAAACATGGTTCTAGTGGACATTCATAGGTTTGCTATGACAAAAATATTTAGTGGTCCAATAAACTTAGAAAATGCAGTACCCATCGTGTCCTTTTATTGAGGACTTGTGGTTCCACCAGCACTTGAATGACTGAGAGGTCTTTAGTGTTTTGTTCTTTTAACCTAGTATTTTCCAAACTCATTTGACCATGCCTCTCCCCCTTCCCCTTCTTTTCCTAACATCCCTGTTAGTATTCTGCAGAACAGTCATCTAGAGGATGCCTTTGTAGCACATGTTGGCATTCTGGGTTAAACCCATGCTTTCAGGCATGACCCTTCATAATGTGGAGTTCTGCTTGTTCTTTTTTGTTTTTCTCTGAGATTTGTGTGCATTTCTGTAGTTGTATTTTCCTACCTTTCCGTGTTATTTCATTCCTTAGTACCTGTTCTGTGGACTTGAAATTTTCACCCACAAACCAGTTAAACTGTTCCCTGGCTTCTTTCAGATCCCTTCCCAGGTGCCCCTGCTATTTGCTGACTTGGCATCTGGCACTTCAATCCGTGCATCTACCACTGTTTTCATCATTTGAGCTTTTCCTGTCTATTCCTTGGTCAGACCCGAATCCTCTTCATTTTTGTAAGCCTTGTGCTCACTGGCAGTATTAAAACATGTGCTCTTTTATTTAGTATTTGAATTGAACCACATTGAATTGCTTTGTAGTCCTCTGAATACAAGGCTTCTAAATAAATTCATGGTATGGTAGGCAATTCATCTTCCTGCCAATTTGAGGCCCTGCCGATGGGAACTATGTAGAAAATTGGGGGTTGTGATGATTTCTTGACCCCTTGAGCTTTGGTGTGGTTTATGCTTACATAATGTCGAGGGTGTGCCAAGCACCCTTATGTGCACTGTGTAAGTATTAGCCATTTAGTGCTCATGGTAGCCCCATTAGGTGGGAACAATTAGTACCTGACCATTTTGTAAAGGAGGAAAACAAAGGCACGGTAGTTAAACACCTTGTCTAAGTTTACTGGGTAAATGGCCCTGGAGTTCAAACCCAGACAGTATAGGTCCAGAATCGTGCTCTTTAAGAGTTGTTACTCCTTTACTCCATCTTATTTCAGGGGGATCAAGGTTGAGTACTGTCTTAGTTTGCTAATGCTGCAGAATGCAAAACACCAGAGATGGACTGGCTTTTATAAAAAGGGGGTTTATTTGGCTATACAGTTACAGTCTTAAGGCCATAAAGTGTCCAAGGTAACACATCAGTAATCAGTACCTTCACTGGAGGATGGCAAATGGCGTCCAGAAAACCTCTGTTAGCTGGGAAGGCACGTGGCTGGCGTCTGCTCCAAAGTTCTGGTATCAAAATGGCTTTCTCCCAGGACATTCCTCTCTAGCAAGCTTGCTCTTCTTCAAAACATCACTCACAGCTGCACTCTGTTCAGTCTCTTTGAGTCAGCATGTTTTGATCAAGGCCCACCCTGAATGGGTGGGGTCACACCTCCATGGGAGTATCCCACCAAAGTCACCACTCACAGCTGGGTGGGGCACGTTCCAAGCAAATCTAACCAGCACCAAAACGTCTGTCCCACAAGACCACAAAGATAATGGCATTTGGGGGACACAATACATTCAAACTGGCACAAGTACCAAAGCTGAAGAATCCTCCTGTGGGGTCTGCGGGACCTGTAGTGGCACCTGGAGGACTGATAGGAAACGGGGCCTTTTGTAGAAGCCAGAAAGAGAGGGACAGCACTGGGATGGAGAAAGAAAGGCCAAGGCACAGAGCTGGGAGACTCAACTATTCTTCTGAGTCATAGGGATATGCAGAGGAATAAAATGCAATTTCTACCTTTAGAGATCCCCATTAAGGTGAAAGAGACCAACATGGGAACCCAGAGAAATTATTGCTTTTGTTAGGGGTATATCTGAAGCTCTGAGAACAGAAACAGAATTATTGGTGATGCAGATTGCAGGTCTGTTACAGAAATCCAGTAATTAACAATATTATTGCACATCTTTTTGACTGTAAATTTGCTTCTTTCTGGAGCTCTAGGATTTAGAATATGTGTATAGATACTTTAAAAATACCAAATATTAGTTTTAAATAAAAATTCAAAATTTAGAGTTTTCCCTAATTGAGACTATTCTTTCCTCCAGTCAGTTAAAAATATTGTTTTTAATATAGAGACTAGCCATTCAGAGACAGTACAAGAGAGAACACACAGAACCCTGGGTTTATGGCTATTGGATTAGGTTTATGTGTGTGATTGTCCATCTGTGCTTTGCTTTTTGCCCTTGTTTAATTTCAGGGTGCTTCATTCTTTTATGCCCTTTCTCCCCTTTCTTGGTGATTGATACGAGCAGAAATAGGTATCTAATTTAAATAAGTCAACATGAATACTCATTTACATCTTAGGCAAATAGTGTTCATCTGGTAGGTGTCCGGTTGGCTGAAGCGTCATTTTTGTCAGAGCTTTTTGCATCTTGATTGTCTTGGTATTCTCACCCATATCAGCTAAATTTTATTTAAGCTCTTCTGCATCAATAAGGTGTTGATGGAACTGGCCCAAAGGAATGAAGGCCTTTTTGGAGTTGATGTTCTTCATCTTACCAATCTGTCTTTTTTTCTAGATGTAGCTGTATCACTACAAGATTTCATTAATAGCAATTCTAAGAGTAGGTATTATTTGTTGAGCTCTCTTTACCTGCCCCACCTGCTATGTGAGTGTGAATATGTTATTTCATTCTCACCATACTCCTCTGAAGTAGTGTTTTTCTTGTTCTTCACCTGAACAAAACCAGGATTCTGTGTGTATACTTATACTCAAAGTTACAGAAGCCTTAAATGGCAGACGAGGCGGGACTTCGTGTCCCACCCTGGTCTTCCACTGCGCCTCATGCTGGACTTGCACTTTCACTGTTACGGGGGAACACACGTGACTTTGGTCAACACCATGCAAAGAGTTACCTTTACAGAGGGCGGGAGGACTTTTGGTATGAGAATACTTCGGTTCTTGTACTCCTCTTGTAGCTTTTGTCCCCTTTTTTAATACCTTAGCAGAAACTGAAAAGTGTCACTTGTATTATTGTTTGGTTCACTCAGCTCTTCACTGTGCTCTGTGCTCTGACCTGTTTGGAAAGTGTGTGGCATTGGTATCACGTGGAAACAGTTGGGAGAACAGGGCAGATCGACGCAGGTCCACAGGCGGGCCAGGAGAAGAAATGATAGTGCATGCATCATAGTCAGGTATTATTAACACGATACCTGGACATCTTCTGTAAGCTTATTGTGTTATTGTTGCTGCATCTAGATTGTTAATGTCTTGAAGAGTAAATACTATATAATTTCTCTTTCCTGTGTCTTGTATGGTGGCCTGCATTTACCTCATCAGAAATTTTCAGGTAGTGGAAATTGTATCCTGTAGATCTTCCTTTGAGAAGCATGCAGCGTTATTGGAGAGATGGAGGAAAGAGACTAAAAATATAGCCAAACATTCAGGATAGCATCCTGCAGCTTCTCTTCTTTCCTCAAGTAGAAGTGCAGCCTGTGCCAACTTGACTTTGAGTGGCCGCAGTAGACACACTGACTGGCACCGTGGGTGAGACAGGAAAGGCTGGTGTACTGTGCACGTGGATTTATGTTGCTTTTTGCTTTTCACATCTGTTTCTCTGAATTTATAGTATTGTGCTTTACTTACTTTAATAGCTCAGATAATCTTCCTTGACACTCAAGTTGAAATAATTGTTCTTGTGATAAAACCTGCTGACTGAAAGAAGCAGTTTTTTTATTGTATGATATATAAAATAGGAAAATTACTTTACAATGATTTTTTTTTATTCTAGAAGTAGAAATCTATAGCTGCTATACAGATATCATTACTGCATTGTGTTTTGGCACCCAAAATGATTTTAAGTGATGCTGTTTCAGGCATTTACAGATACTTAGAAATCAATCAAGTTTTTAAAAACCACTGTTTTTATTGTTTAAAGTGCTCCTTCGGTTGCCTTAGGCACTGGCCAGATTCATGGCCTTAGCTCATAGACCTCTGACATGGATCTCCAGCACAGGGGATTCAGCCTCCTGTTTGGTGTATCTTTTGGATGTTCAAGGGTCTCTTACTGAGCATGTCCCAGACTGATATCGTTCCTGCAGCCGTCTCAGGTTTTTCTCAGGCCAAAGACTTTGAGGTCCTTTTCAACTAACCTCTTGCAGACCCCGCATTCTATGCATATGGGAGTTTGGCTAGCTCTCATTACAGATACACATCCAGAACCTGACCAGTTCTCTTCTCTCCTGCTCACCCTTGGTGTGGGCCCTTCTCATATTTTGCCTGGATTATTGCAGAAGATGGTTAACTGTTCTCTCTCCCTCTCCCCACCACTGCCTTTCCTTCTTGTCATCCATTCTAAACACAACAGCCAGAGGAATACTATTCAGATGTAAGTCAGACCGTGTCACTCCCCTGCTCAGACACCTGTGGTGGCTTTTCCTTTCACTCAGAGTAAAGCCAAAGTTGTGCTTGTGACCAAGAGGCCGTCCCCCTGGCCTGGCGGTCTGCCCAGCCCTCCTCCGGCCTCCGCCTGCTCCTCTCGGTGAGAGCAGGCCGCCCAGCACCTCCTGTGGCTTCCTCGGAGATTTGCATGCCCAGCTCCATTTCTTTCTTTCCTCAAAAGTCACATTCCTTAGCTTCCCAAATTAAATTTTCAACCCCAGCTGACATTTCCTACCCTTCTCTGCTTTATTTTTACTCCTTCCCATTTATCACTATTTAGAATTCTTTATGTTTTGCTTTTTCTTCCTTTTTTGTCTGTCTCTCTCACTGGGATTTGTGTTTTATCAAGACAGAGATTTTAATTTTGGTTCTCTTGTGTACCACAGCTGCCTAGGACTGTTGCTTGCATATAGTAGGCATTTAGTGAATAAGTGTTAAATGCAGGTGCAATGAAGATTATCTCCAGGAAGGATGAGTGTAGCAGGCTGAGTGCCATTTCATGAAGTTGATAAACTACAGGCTTTCTGGAATGACAACTCCATGAAGACAGGACTTTGGCTGCCTAGTTTTCCTTTGTATCTGCAGAACCTACCAGTGATTGGCACATAGTAGGCAATCAACAAATGTGTTGAAACTGGGCATGAATAAATAAAATATGAGCATTTATCAGGAGGAAGCCACTTCAGTTATGTAGTGTTTCAGATGTGGGATTATTTTTTATTTGTGATGGTATCTGGATTACAAATTTAAAAAAATACATTAAAAAACAATCAGTCATAATCCTATGAAGAAGGTGGTGTAAATCACGCTAAAATCAGTAATCCCATATTGCTGGCAATATGCATTTCTTTAAACCAATTTTAAAGAATTTTTCCTTTATGCCAGATTTAATACCTTATAAGTAAAATTCCTGTATTTGTCTATCTCTACATTTGCAGAAATAAAGGGTTTGAATATAATTGAGCTGAATTTTAATATTATACTTTATTTTTCCATTTTTTACCGTAATAATAAGAAATGTGTTATTCCCCTAAATATTCAAGATTCAGTATTCTCTGATAATGTTAGAATGTTAAAGTAAAAAATTTCCCTTTCTGTTTACTTTAGGCTCTTCCCCTATGTATTATAATATTTTTACTTCAATTCTTAACCCTTAAACAATTCATGTAATAAATTTTCATCCTGTTTAAAACTATGCTGCAGTTTTTGAGTTCAGATCCCTAACTTGGTCATGTAAATAAGCTGTGCTCTGCAACTTGGGGTTTTTGATATTTGTTCCTTGCTATTAGCTTTAAATTTTTTAATTCTAGGAAAATAGAGGGCAATAGGGAAGCTATGGCTTAAATGGACTGTTGTTACACTCATTATTTTTTAAGGAATTGAAAAAACATTTTCTTTGCCCAGCTCAAGGCAGAAACAAATCTGAAATATCTTGTACCATTATTTTTGCTAACGTTATGTGGCCATTTAATCATCACAGTTTGATTTTTTTCATATGAAATAATTGTCTTTCCATTTTAATGATTGATGGTATGATCAGTTATTTATAGTTGTAAAGCGTATCTTCTTTCTTGTTGTTATTACCTAATATATAAAAAGACTGAATGTTATTTTCAGTGTATAAAGTATATTATTTTAGCCTCAAAATTGAGGTTTCTTAATATTTATATGAAAATAGTCAAAATAGACCATAGATGTAAAGATGAGATACATAGATATTTTAAGAAAAAAATTTTTTCCTTGACTTTTGTCATGTATCTTTTCAGTAGGGCTGCAGTGCTTTTCAGTTCTTTATGATGCCCATTTGTGGAGATACGTCCAGATGAATTCAGTGTTTAATGTTAAGACTCTTATAACATGCCAGTTTGATTTGTAGCCCTTCATATGATAGAATGCTAATTAAAATCATATTTTTGCATATGTCATTCCGTTCATGTACATATGCAAATAGATTCAGTTGCCTTTCAGCTATTAGTAATTAACTTTATGAAGGACAGCTGTAATACATAATTAACAAAAATGTTTGCAAGCCCTTTTGCACTGAAAGTTACAACAGTAAAATTTTCTTTCCCTTATCAAGCCATTTTAGTCTGATGCTTCTGAAAGATATCAAAATTGTTTTAAATAACTACAAGACATAATTAAATTGGTGTACTGTAATCAGGAAAGAATGGTACCTCTGTGTACTGGGTCCTGATTCCTAACAATTTCATATTTATGTCAACAAATTTGAATTAAGTAAACTGATTTGTGCATAAAATAATATTTCAGTTAGTACTTTTTGTTTTAGTTATTGGTATTTTCTTAGCACTTGATTATAATTTTTTTCTTTGTGTTGCAGACTCAATAAAATTTATATAATTTTTAAAAAAACTCCATGTTATTACCATGTTTTTAAGGAAGCAGCATGAAACTATTCATTTTCTCTTTTATAGTCCCTTAAATATTTAATAACAAGATATTTTCCCAGACTTATGTAATGATTGAAGTATAAGATCAACTAGGGAATCAGTGATTGTTATGTGGGGGTATTGTTTTATCTTTCTTACTAAATGACAGTGAAGACAGTGACTAAAGAACTAAAATCGTTGGTTTGATCTTTTGGTCACCATTAGTATACCCATGTCTATTTAGATGAAAATTACCAGTCTATTTAGATGAAATTATTTCTTCTGGTTTCAAAATATATTCCATTATATTTAATCTGTATGCAAACTGTTTTGCTACTTTAATTAATAGCAGAATTATTTTTGTTCACCAAGCCTGCCATTTTAATGTGCTTTTTCGTAGTAATAGGTTTATACGCGTGTGTATTACTCTTAATACCTTTTTTGCATATTTTTAGCAGAATCAAGTTTCAGTTCTATAATTACTTTTATTTTCTTTTTAGGGTTGCTTTTGTAATGAAGAAGCACTTAAATACTCATCTACTAGGGAAACATGGAGTTGGCACCCCAAAAGAAAGGTAATTTCCACCCTTTTTCTTTCATTTAATAAAAATAATTAAATTTTCATTTTAGGATTTGTTTTGTGAGACTACTACTTCTAGGTTTTCATCAAGTCAGGTATGTCATCATGTTTTGCGTTTTTGGTACTCTATTTATTGTTGAATATAGTATTTTAATTTAAAAAAATTGCAGTCTAAAAGTATTAGAAAGGATTTGGGGGACTTTGAATTTGTGAATTTGTGAAATAACTGTGAAACAGTATGAGAGTTAAATGAGAGGAAATTGACCTCTATAAATGCATTAGATGTGCTAAAATAAATCTGTAAAACTAAACTTTGTCTATTTTTTGCTGTATTTTTAATTTGAGACTTTAAATAGCATTTTTGAATTCTCACTGTCGAATTAAACATTGCTGATATTAAAAAAATATATCTTGTGTCATCCCCCAAATAATACTACAGTTGCCATGTCATGAAAAATAACACTACAATTACTATGTTATCAACTGCCAGGTTTTCTTTTTTCTTGCTACTGTATCATAATTAGCTTCATCACATAGACTTAATTATATTAGGTGAACTGAAATATAGCAGTGTCAGCTACCAGGTGAGCATGGCTACTTCTGGAATTTTAAGTCTTTAAAATGTAGCTCACCCAAACTCATGCAAACACTGTCACCTCCTTTTAGAGAGGTAGTAGATTTTCAGCTTTCCCCAAATCTTCCAGGATGGTACTTAAAATTCCTCATACATTCATGGAATCTGTAGATTTTTTATTATATTTTAAAATATAATAGTTATGTAATTTGTTCTACTACTCTGAATAAGGCCTCTTCACCCATATTTCATGGTGTGTTGTTTTTTTTTTTTAATTTAAAATGTTTACCAATATTTTCTGTTCTTACTTTTGGTTTCTTTTGGGTGCATATTGTTTTCCTTACCATGATAGAATGGACATAGGATATTGTGTAAAATATTGGGGTATTATATATGCCTGCTGTCTACCTTTAGATTTTCCATAGTTTTAAGATTATTTGTAATTTATAATGGCAGTTGAAATGTATGTGTTGAACATGTCATGGATGTATTGTTTTTGAAATTAAAAAATTCTACATTATATAAAGAATAATTTGGGACTTGACAGATTTGTTTCACAAGCCTTCAGAAAGTGGGAACAAAATATATTTTTAATGATTATGTTCCAGGTGCTTTCACGTGGATTCTCTCATTTTATCATTCTGTGACCTATAGGCAGTGCATTAGTATTCAAATTTATAGATTTAAACTCTGAGATTCTGGAAGATACAACAATTTGCTCAATATCTCATAACTAGTAAGTGTTAGAACTGTTACTTTTCTGAACTCTAATTCCAGTGCCCTCCTCAGTAAATTATAGTACCTCTCAGTGAGACTCTGTACCATATAGCTGTTTAGGGTTTTATTTTAATCTACGAAATAAATTAGGAGGAAAGCAATTTAGATCAGATAAGCAGTGCAAAGAAAACATTTCCTTACCATACTTATAACCTAGTGTATATTTTGAACTGGAATGTATCCTTTTGCTTTTTATTTAGGAATTTAAAAAAATTTTGAAGAAGCCTTTGTTCATGTTGTTTCATATTGGTGAAAAATTAGTCTTCTTATACATGTATTTATATATCAAGTATTTTAAAAACAGTAGCCACCCCTATGCATTATGATATGAGTTGGGAAACCACAGGTATACTGTTTGGTTTTTGTCATTTTCCTTTTCCTATGCATTCCAGAAGTGCTTGCCCTTCTTTTCCTCATTTCATTCACTTAAATACATAAAAGGATTCTAAAAAAAGGCGAGAGAAAGATTGAATGTCTTTCTCCCCTTTGAGGTATGGTAAGCTCTTCTCAGACATTGACACTGTTTTTTTGTCCCCAAATTGGAGAATGAATCTCAAAATGGGAAAGCACACCCAAACTCCTGGATTATTTCCTTTTGATTATTCACTGTTCCAAGGATCATCTGGACTAAACATCTTTAACTGAATGCTTTATTTCCTATTAAAATTTATTTGTTTCAGAATACTTCTTATTTATAACTGTCCATGTGGCTCTCTTTCTTTGTATAGAAATTCTGAGTAGGAATGTCAGGGCTTGTGTAACAATAGAATTTTCTTATAGGTGTCTCTAGCTGGGGTGACCAAGGCCTCTGTAGCAAATCTAGCACAGTAAAGTAGAAGCTAAATGGCTCTTTTCTTCCACCCTCACCCCCACCCCCACCCGTTCCTGGGGAGCTGGGGGACTTGATGGCTTTTATTAATGGTTTTAGGAGGGATAAAAATTCTTTATCAGCATGTTGAACTATCACTTTGAGCATACCTGCTCTCTAAATTAAGTTAAAAATTTTTCTTACCTTTTTAAAACATTAATGCCTTGGCCATAATTTTGCAAGCTTGCTGTATTTTAATTTCTCCAAGACAGTGTAATCATTTTAGTTTTTTATATTTTGAATTTGATTCTCCTCTCTTATGTACTGCATATTATAGCAAATAGTAATAGAAGTTAACTAAATAGGCTGTGACAATTAAATTAATAATGCATTTTGTTTGCAAGTATTTAGGCCTAGTGGTTTGACTCATATGCAAAAATGATAATTTATTAAAAATAAATTCATATACTTGTATTACAAAGTTTGATGAACCAGTAAATTTTGTCAGCATGACTGTCATTTGAAACAGAAAACCAGGTAATTTCAAATATATTTTCTGAGACTCTATGAACTCCTGAAGTGATGGGCTTGCTGAAAGAATGTAGTTTTTGTCCCCCCAAAATGCATTAACCTATTTTAAGATAGTTATACTATACTATTTCTGAAGACACATACACTTAATGACAAGCAACTAAATATAGCTACATTCAATTCACATTCCAAAATAATATACTCTAATTAATTTGAAAGTTCATTCTAAAGTATTCCCAATTTTAAATAAGTAATTCTTTTTATAATATAGTAAGCCAAGGTATCTTTATGGCTGTTTGAATTTGCTTCTAAATAGAAAGCGAGCTTATCCACAATTATCACAATTAAAACAGCCATAATAAATCTATCTTATGTGAATGCCAGGTGCATGTTACAATAGAAATAGAATGCATTCCTAGTTGAGAGGTGGAAATCAGCTGGGCTTTGAATGGCTGCCGAAATAGGAGGAGGGGAAAACCATTCTCTTAGAATTTCTAATCTGATGCATTGTTTATGTGATGTCGGAGACACCATTAGGAAAATATCCCCACTGGCAGCATGTGAGGAAGGCTGATATGCTAATAAAACCACTTTTACCAATAAAGGATTCCAAATTAGATGAGTGTATCATGTGGTCTAGGGGTTAAATAATTTCATAATCAAATTAAATATAGCTGTTTTTTCCAGTCATTACTGAATATTCGGATCCAAACCTTTGTATTTTTAACATCAAGGACTTTTTGGACAACTCGGTGCATTGTTTTTCTCATGTCCATCGAGTGCTGCCTGGTGTTTTCCATGCAGACCTGCTGAGTGGGATTTCTCCAGGCTTCCTTCAGGTTACTGAGCCCTGGAATTTTTCCAGGCTTCTTCCGTTTTACCAGACATTTGGCATTTGGAATTAGCTGTCTTTCTTTTAACAAAACCCTTGATCTTATTAATAAGAAAATTCTTTTTTTTTTTTTTTTTTTTTTAATATACTAGATATTACCTAGTTTAGTTATGGGGTAGAAATACTGGTAGTTCTGGTGTTTGGTTTTAATTTGTTTTAAGCTGTTAACACATGACATGGCATTGTGTACCTTTTCTCAAAACTTTTATATTTTATGTTTTCTGCTTTTAAAATTTAGGTGTAAGCCTCACCCTTTTCATGAAACATGAAAATTCGTTCAGAACCCAGACCTTCCAGGACATGCATATATATGTGAACATGGACAGTTGTCACTGGAGCCTGAGAATATCTTGAGTTGATTTTAAACTTGGAATACCGTTATATGAGAGAAATCATACATTTTATAGAAACCCTAAATTACCTAAATTTAAATGTACTAAATGGTTTCTTAATCAGAATAGAATCTATTCTCAAAATGCCATTTAACTCTTACTATCACTTGATTGTGCATTTTATATTAACGACCTTCCTTTGACCAAGTTGTTATTGTTGCGTGTTGTTTCCTCTATTAAAGGATCAATAGTTTTCCTCAGTATTTGCTCCATAGTGAATTTCTAGACGGTAAAGACCATTTTCCATTTTGTCACTTTAGAATGTTTTGGAATGGGCAGTTTATTCTGCTAGTCATGCCGTGCTGTTTTGTACAGTGTTATGTGCCCTCGTATGATCTCCAAGGATCACCAAGCAACTCATGTCCCCGCACTTCACCTATCGTACCACCCCCATCCCCAGGTTATTGGGCTCCCCTTACACCAAGGTTAACAGTCTTTTTATTTTTATTATTTTTTTTAATTATGGCCAATTTAAGTGGGAAAAGAAGTTTATGGCTAATCTCCCCTAACCCACCCCTTTAAAAAAGTATTTACAAAGGACATAACTTTGTTGAGTCACAGTGGAAAAAAGCATGTCAGTTCTTTTCATCTTAGCTCATTTTACTGAGTTGTTATATTTTAATCACTTAGTATTGCTTTTGCGTGAGTTGGGTTCTCCTGTCTTTCATCTTCCCCATCTCTCCATGTATAGACAGTGCCTGGGAGACATGCTGCTCTAGCGTGCGTGGTCAGGGAGGACTTCTCTGAAGGGTTCTGCTTTCAGTGGCATGTGGGGTTAGACTCCCAGCGAAGAATGTGTTGAGGCCCTTTATCAGAGGTGTAGGAGCTGGGCACCTTCTGGTCCCCTGTGACCCTGCAAAGTGTGGAGGGAGAGTGGTGTCGGGGAGGTCTGTGACCCCAGAGCTGTGAGCACTGTTCAGGAAATAGGTAAGGAATCAGTCTGTCATTTAGGGGAGTTAGAGGAATGATCAAGCTGAAAAGAACCTTGCGTTCTATGTCAGTAATTTTTCTCCTGTGTTCCTAAGAGGAAGCCAGTAGAGTTCAGATCCCTTTGGAAGGGTAACTAATAACATGGCGTTCAGGCAGCAGGGAGAGGCTGTCAACAAGCAGATGAACTTTCTTTTGTTGACAATGACCTTTGAACTCCAGCTCTTCCCCGGTGTTGATGTGCCGTCTCTTGTCTCCCCCTAGGTGCTAGTTCCAATCTCTTGCCCTCTAATTCATATTGCAGAACCAAACCGCAGATTAGCCTTCTGTCATCTGTTTTATTTTGCCAGACAAGTTCTGTTCTTTACCTCCATGCTCGTTCTTCCTTTCTGCTTTTGTTCTTTTTGTTCCTAAGGTGCATGTGACATGTTCCATCTCTCCTGCTTCCCAATCCAGACCACATATTTATTTTAGCTGCCATTCTGCAGCCCCTCTCGTCTCTGAGCCCCATTCTTGTTTATGCCACCTCAAATTGATCTTTTTTGTCAAATTCCTATGAAACATTGGAAAATAGAGAGTAAATACTTTTTTTAGGTGGCACTTTCCTCTATCCTACCATTTTCTTCTCCCAAAAAAGAAAACCAAACAATTATAATAATACTGCATACATTATAATTATGTTATCTGGAACAAGTTCAGTGAGTTATTAGACCAAAGATACATGGTTTAGGACTCTGCTAATCTTTACTAAAATGACGTATATTTTGTTCTGTTTGCCTCCTTTTTCATTCTTACATAGAAATAAGATAAAATTGAATTCAGTGGATATATTGAGCTGTATGTTTTATAATATGAATATTCCAGTTTCTTTTGCATGTATAGTACATTGTTGTTGGGTGTGACCAATTAATTTTTAAGGAATTCTTTTTTTTTTTTTTTACCATTTAGACTAACAGTTCACTCAGATCTTGGGTATAAGAATGTCTGCTGTGGTTTAATTTTTTTAAGTTAACAAAATAGTGAAACAAGTACAATCAATGACGATATGTTAAATGTTCAGAATGTAGGCGTTCCCTTGGCTTCTAGAATATTTCTGGTCATCCTGTTCTTCTGTTTCACTTAAGTTACTTTTAGAACACAGGGGCTTATACATCAAACTCTTTGACTAAAATATGCCTTTAGCTCTTATCTTTAATTCCCAGTCAGCGCCAGAATTAAAAAGAACAAAGGCCTATATGTTCACTGCAGCCTTCAATTATGCTTAATTACCAACTTTTCTACAGTTTCATTACATAGTACTGACTTTTTGTGAGAGGTTCTTTATATTTCTGATGTCTTGGTGGTTGCTTATAAAAGTCTGAGATTTTAATTTCTTCCTGAGAAATTTTCAGGAAGCATAATCTTTCTGAAGTAATTTTTGTAAAGTTGCATCAAAGCAATTTGATCATTCATTTTAACAGGTAAGAAGTAAGATGTTTATATTTCATTATTCTTCGGATCTGTGATAGGAAAAATCAAGTGTTTCCTTAGATTATGCTGTAGGATAGGTTTTTCCTCTGTTTTTGTGATTCTAGGATCACTTGCATAATCAACTGTAAGCTTAAAAAGGGGGGATTCTAAACTAACATGATGGTGCTTCTCGCCATCAGTTAGTAATGACAAGAGAAAATAAGCAGACATAGATGTTCCATGGTCCACAGAATGTACATCTTTCACTTCAGCTAATTGCATTCCCTTCTAAAAGAATCATGATGCTGTTTGATACTTACTAGAAAATTAGCACCTCCTCATTTTGACTCATAAGAAATTGACATTTATCGGGCTACAAACAATTCCAGTATCGGTTATTTCATATGAGTCAACCTGTTTCTTCCTAGAAATGCTTTTCGCATATGATATCAATATCTGCTTTTTATTGGAACAATATTTCCAACGAATTATTTTCTTCATTTATGGATAATGATTCCTAAGATCATTTCTAGACCATCTGGTATTAAAGGTAATTTAGAAGAAGTTGGGTCAAGGCAAAAAGGAAGAGATATCTCTGTATACCCTGTTTTTGTTTTGTATCTTCATTAGTTGTCATACCAAAATCCTTATCTAGGTTTCTAATGGGCTGGGCTCAGCATGGATTTCCTTTCCAAGGCCCACATTATGCCCACTGATTCTGGAAAGCCTTCCCCAGGTCGCCCTTCTACGCAGTCACGTGTACCATGGAGGTACCAGTAAAGCATGTTCTGCTTTGCTTTTCCTTTTGAAACAGGTGTATGCCCTGTGTCCAAACTAGATAGTTAATTTCTTGATAGCATGATTCCTGACTTTCTCCATCTTCAGCTTACAAGAGAGCGATTGACACTTAGTGAATATTTGTGGATTTAGAATATTAAAATTTTCACTTAAATTTTTCCTTTTAAGATGTACTTTTCTTGGATGGTTAATTTATGATTTATAGTCGAACTATGAGAAAGCTACTGCAAACTAGCCCAGTTTCTGTGATATACTGTCAGGTATTGCCGTTTATTAAGTCTCAGGTACATTATTCTCTGAATAATTGTGAATTTCTTATCTGTTGAGGATCACACTTGTTCGCTCAGTTATTTGGGGGGTGATGGGGCTGTCACATATTTATAGTCATAAAAGGGCTTTGAATGTGTTTTTAACTAAAAATAAATACTTTAAAAATGTTAAAGCTATACATAAAAAAGGAATAATAGGAATTTTTTTTGTACATTAGGACTTTTTAGTTGCTAAGGTCTAAATAATACCATTGTCCTCCTTCCCTTTTAATGCTAATCTGGTAGATTGAAGGATTATGGGAAACAGTAAATACAGCAGAACATGTATATAAAAGTTCTTATTTAAATTAGACCTAAATTTTCTTTAAAGTTAATTAAAATGATAATATACCCTTTTTCCCCACAGTGCATTGTGTTGTTCAGAATGCTTTTTTCTCATTTCATTTCTTATAATTATGTAATATGAATATGCAACACTTTTTTGGCAACTAGAAAGTAGCAGATTTATTTTTGGATATCATATCTTTCAAAATTTATATCTTTTAAAATTTATCTTGTTTATATGAGGATCAATATTTGTGGCTGAGGAAAAGCTATAATAAAAGGAATTAACCCAATGCTTATAATTTTTCTATTAGTACTAATAGTAATCTCAGTGTATGAATGTAGCTATCATGCTTGAATTTGAGTTTGACAGATTTATAATACAAAGATTAGATAAGATATAATATGAAATATGTATTTTCAAAAAAATTAGGTTCAATTTTCTTAGTACTAACTCTTTCTTTGACTAAGCAAACAAAAATCCAAAACTTCCACAGAACACAACTGTATAAAACCAAGGAAAGTAAAGCTGCTTTAGTGAAGCTGGAAGGTCATCCCAAACTCAGGCACCTGCAGATCAGCTTCTCTAACACTTCAGAGAAGATGCAGGACTCATCAGATTAAAGAAAATAACTGTATTTGTAGAGCTCTTTCATTTGTGCTATAAGCCATAGACTTTTGCAGATTTAATGTTCGTAATGGTCTGTGCCTGAGTGGTGGTGTAACTCATGGTTCTGTAGAAATGCCAGTTTGCATTTGGAAAGTGCAGAGGTCACTGTATCAGAACCTTCCCTTAGCTGATGAGTGACCCCAGCATCCCAGTCTCAGTGTAGCTTTGTTGTTCTTTGCATGTCGACACAATGTATGTAAGGACTCTGGAGAAATGATTAAAAATAAGACCATTTGCTCAAAAGAAATCCATCTGCTGGAGCTGATGATAGAAATAAAGAAAAAAATGAAAAAAAAAAAATCAAAGAATGTTAGTCTTAGCCAAAAATACATAATTAGGATAAATTAAAGTCAAGAATGTAATGTTCTAGTTCTTGGATTAGGTGGTAAATTCAGAGGTATTCGTGATATTATTAAATGAATGGAAAAAGATAATATAGGGCCATAAATAGACCAGTGATGACCGAAAATTATTTTTATACTAATTTAGTGCTCTTGAGATTATATAAGACCAAAATTTCCCACATCCATATTATCCTCCATATGCTTGATGTGTAAAAACAGAAACAGTGATTTTTGAAATTTTTATTTAGTCCCCTGGCTGTGCAAACACTACCCCATTCAGGGTGGGATAAAACTTTACTGAATGTTGAAAAGAGGTCCCTCCTGTGGGTAATGTTATGAATAGAAAAAATCTGACTTTCAGAAAAATGTCAGTTGTTAGAAAATCATTACTCTATATTGTAAAAATTTATTGGCAGTAATGGTGTTGATGTAACTGGTGTGGCTATTTCACTAACCTTTATTATGAGAAAAGTTTGATTTGGAAATTTTAAGAAGTGTTTTTATTCCCACTAAGTGAAGTTAACAGTAGTGGGAACATCTGCTTACCATATTGTAGAGCAACATTGTCTTCAGACCAAAGAGGTTCTTAGAGGAGAGAGCTGCCATTTATGGCATTCAATCAGAAATACC